>NC_135480.1:27630173-27932006 GCF_052094955.1 Ictidomys tridecemlineatus | reverse complement strand
TGAGCATCAATGACCAGACAAGTCACCGTTTCCACTACCATTTCCCAAGAGAAATGAAAATGCATGTGTATAAAAAGACATGTATATGAAATTTCATGGCAGCATTCTTTGTAAAAACCAAAGAGGATAAATAATCCAAAGGCCCACTAACTGATGAAGAGATGAAGAAAATATGAGATGCAAAGGAATCCTGCTCATTTATAACAAGCACTGAAGTGCTGGGGCATGCTACGACGCAGCTGAATCTCAGAACATTCATGCAGCTGAATGCTAGAAGCCACATGCAATAGACAGTGTGTTTATGATTCCATAAAACACAAATATAGAGAAATAGGAAATAAATCAGTGGTTGGCAGGTGGTGAGAATAGGAAGTTACTGCAGATGAACCTGAGGGATGTTTTGGGAAGATTGAAAATATCTCAAAATTGGACTGTGACAATTGATGTATACATCTCTTAAACTTACCAAAAATTATATAATCATACTTCAAAACAAATCAATCCACAGCATCAGTTTCACTCAGGGATCTAAAATTCATGGAGTATTTGTAGGGAGAGTCTCTCTCTGCCTACTTCACATAAGCTGGATAAGGTCAAAACTGGGGTTGGATTCATCTGGGTCTTGTAGGATCTCTCTGGCTCTCTATTCTCAGATCTCTCTCTGATCTCTTCAGCATGGTGATTTCAGAGTAGTTCTTAGTGCTCCCAAGTGGCTTAACCTGAGAGAAAGAGTCAATAGAAAGCTTTATATGATCTTTTTTTTTGCAAAATCTTTTATTTTTATTTTTTTAATCTATTTTGTATTCGAATTTGTTACATACGACAGCAAAATGCATTACGGTCTTTTATGAGTAGTTGTAGACATTCTTTACCAGACATTCTTTGAGGCACTTAATTTCCATGGTGAAACAACCCCAAGAAAATAGAGTTTCTATTCTGATTGGGGAAAGAGACAATCAGTTTTAAGTATATAGGAAAAAAGTACAAGTGTTGAGCCCTATTCATGAGCCAACAAGATGTTGTTGATGCAAGATGAGTTTCATAGTCCAGTACAGGTTTGTGGGAAGTATATAAAAGCCATTTAAAAGGAAAAGGATAGATGCCAACATAGTTGAACATGACCTTTCATGGGAAGAAATAGCATCATTTTTAATCATGCATTTAACTTATTTACTGAATCTGCTTCTGGTCAGAATATATCTTCAAGGTCAAGCTCAACTATTAAGTTCTCTGTAAAGCTTTTTCTGAGTCATTCTCTAGGCGGAAAGTTTCCCTGAACTTATATGACACCATCCTGGTCCCTTTATTCCAATTCTTACTTAATCCACCCGTGTCCCTTCACTCATCTTTAAAGTCAACTGGAATAGGCATTCTCTTGGAGCTGAGAGTAGTACTTTTGACAACTTGGCACACACTACACTTGAATTAAAGTGAAAGGAATGGAATACTGATTTTGTTAGAAAAGGTTTTGTGATCACATCAGAGTAGCTTAGGTTTTGATATTTTTTAGTTGAGCTTTAGAAAAACTCTGGGAAAGGGAACAACTATAATTTCAACTAACTGGTCAAGAAATAGTTTGTGCACATGGGAAAGAAAGAGGCAATATGTTCAATCAGAAACTAGATGAGTATGATAATTAACCAAATGCTACTGATTTAATAACTATGAACTAGAAAGATTTACAGTATTATTACTTGTAGGACATGAGAGTACTTATCTCTTGATTTCTGAATTTTTAAACGTTGCATCTGTGCATCAATAGCAATTCACTAATAATGTTATCTCAGTCCACTAGATAGTTGCCTATTTTTAAAAATAATTTTGCTAGCTGTTTTTTACTTTCCGAAGTTCAGATCAACCTACCTACTATTGCCAGTCATGAAAAAAGATACAGGTCTGTATATTTATCTACTCCATCATTTGACACTCCAAACCATCTGTATTCCTAAACAGGGTTGGGGATGTAACTTGGTGGTGGAGTGTTTTCCTAGCATGCACAAAGTTCTGGGCTCAGAAAGATAATTACATACACATGGGTGTTTGCCAAGAACTATTCTTTAGGTTTGAAAGGAAACTGTGTGTGGGAATAGATGGATCTGATCTGCATATATGTGTATGTGTATTTATATATTCATGTAAATATATATGTATACATATTTATGAATTATCCCTGGTTTAAAATTTACCTTAAGGTATCTCATATGTGGTGGCTAATTTTAGGCGCAAACTTGATTGTATTAAGAGATACTTGGATAACCCATAAAACATTATTTCTGGATGTGCCTGGGAAGGTGTTTTCAGAAGAGCATGGCATATGAATCAGTGGTCTGAGTGGGAAAGATCTGCCCTCAGTGTGGGTGAGCACCAGTCAATCAGCTGATGGTTCAGATGGAACACGTGGCAGAGGAAAAGTGAGTTTGCTCTTTCCTTCTCCTGAAGCTGGGATACTTTTCTTGTTGTTGGGCATCAGATCTCCAAGTTTCCAGGCTTGACAGTGTTTACCTAGGTTTCTCATGCCTTAGGTCTCATTGATTTTGAGTCTTTCAGACGTGGATGTCTCCGTGGTATAGGCATCCTGGGCCGTATGAAGGCCTATTCTGGGACTTCTCAGCTTCCGTAGTCATGGGAAGTGTTTTCCCTAAGAAATCCCCTCTCATATACATTTGTCCGTCCGTCTGTCTACCCATCCTATTAGTTCTGTTTCTCTGGGGAACTCTAACACACACACACACACACACACACACACACACACACACACGTAAATGTTCGTAGACAATATTAAAAAGAATTGTTTTCCTTCATTAAAGGGACTTAAAAAATTCTAGAGACTTTTAAAAAGTTTGAGCAAAAGGTACACAGGAGAAATGAAATGTTCAGCAGGAGAAAATAGCAGCCAAGACAGTACTGTAGACAATGTAATACATGAAGTAAGAAAAAATACACCTCCAGTAGAGAGACGGGATGGTAGATACATTCAAATGAATGTAATCTACATTGTGAGTTGTCACTAAAGAAATTTTCACTGGAGTGTAAAGTTGATTTGATGTGATTGTCAATGTCAGTGGTTCACTCAGGTTGCAAAACCCTTTCATAGTCTTCTTTCTGTATAGAATTTAACCATATTTTCTAGCATATAATGGCCCATGTGCTCATTGACTACTGTTCATTCTTTGAAGCACTCTGGCCTTCACAGCTGACTTCTGCTTTCATTAAGCTTCTCTGGCCATTTTCTTGATAAATATTAACCCTTTAAATATCAACAACAGTGTACTTATTGCAACAAGTAGACGTCATTAGAAGTCAACGCCTATTTTGTAGAGACAAATTTAACTGACTTCTAGAAACATTTCTAAAATTTACCCTAGTGGGCCCCTTTTACTAAATTTGGAGATTAAATGAGAAAAAGAAAGAAAGAAAATAAAAAATGAAGAAAAAGGTACTTGGCTGCAGCCCTGAGGAGCTCATTGGATTCAAGCACACTATACTGTTCCATCCAGATCAGCCTGTTTTGTGGGATCTGCTAGGACAACTTAATTAATTTTTCTTGAGCTTCTGAGCAACTTCGGAACAGCAAAGGAAGTCTTCACATTTCTATTGAAATTACTGTAGATGAACTTACAGAACATTTTCCGTGGTTGTCCAGCAATTAACCAGAAGATGAGCTTGGAGCCCAGTTATTCCAAGGTGATGCACTAACCTGTTTAAATACAGGACACAAGGGTATTAGTCACATTGGAGACTTCTAGTTCTTCCTGCATGATCCTGCCTAATAGCATTGTCTTGAAAGAATGTTTTCTGGCGATGGAATGATTAGTCAAGCTCTATTAGCCTCCTGGTGAGAGCAATCATGCACCAATGCTACATCTATTGGTTTCCCTTTATATTCCATGTTAAAAGGCCAGCAGCTAAAATATAGATTTTTTTCTTTATCTGTTGCTGTGGAACTGGCATCCATGGAAACCAAAGTTTTGTTCAATCCAGAGTAATGCCAGAAAATACTTGCTGTGTACTGAAAGTCACTGAAATCTTATATTTCCAAGTCAGCAGGTTAGAGCTTGAAGGAAGAATGAAAGGAATTAGAAAATCCTAATTACCAAAAAGTAATTTTTTTATAAATTCTGGATATGGCTCAGGCAAGATCAATGACTCTTCAAATATTTCAAATATTCTCGACGTTATCATTAAAATTATTTATGGTTGTTAACCAGCACTGGAAGTGAGGCCAGCTTTAAATTAAATGTCTTGATCACTAAATAAAGTTCTTTCACATTGCATAAAATTCAACATTCAACTCAACACTTAGAGATGTAAATGCTGAATTACCCTACAATTAGGTGGTAAATAAAGGCACCGGTGAAATGGCAAAATCATCAAGTTAAATTCACACGTGATTTCAAAAGTAGGTGTCATGACATTAGGGAAAGATTTATGCTCTAGTCATGATTACATATCACTGAATAGGTTATCCCTTTCTCCTAAATGTCATTGCCATAATTTTCTTTTACATGATATTTAGCACTCAAAACCATATTTTTTTTCATAGTGAACCTTGAGAGGTGTTTTTTTTGTTGTTGTTGTTAGTTATTGCTGACTGAAGAAAGGAGGTAAGAAGGGCAAACATTTCCATTTTTTTAAATTCTGGCTTATTTTTACTTTCTTGATTGTATTGTTGAAGGGATGCATTCGTTTATATTGTAGTATCTTGGACGAAGTAGTTCAGTAACCATCTAGCATTAGTTTCTTAATATATGTACCTTAAAATATATATTTGATTTTTTCTAGCAAGAGTGAGGTATTAAAAACACATAAACTTAATGGAAATATTAAGTATTAAAAAAAGTATTATAAGCTGAGAATGAATTTATCTCTAGAACTTAACTCCAAAGGTTTTTTAATCAAAATGAGTAGGAATATATGATGATGCGGTATATTAAAATTCATCCAGTAGAGGCAACAGGCAGATGTCATCGTAACATCCCATTGAGTGTAGCCTGAACTAGAAACTTATTTCTGACCAATGGAATATGACAAAGGTCGTGGGCTATTGCTTTAAGTCTCCCCAAATTGTGACTATAGTCTTGGTGATGGGCAGACTTCCTTTCTCACGCCATTTTGATGAAGTAAATTGTCATGTTGGGGAGGCTCAGGTGGCAAAGTACTCAGGGGCAGACTCCAGCCCTCAGTCCTATACTTTTAAGGAACTGAATCCTGTGAAAAGGTCATGTCCAGGAACTTTGAAGACAGTCCTTCCCTAGTTGAGCATGAGAAATCAGCCTTTGCCCATTACCTTGTCTGTAGCTTTACAGAGGATGATGGGGTCTGCCTAGAGCTGGCTGCTTGCTCACAAACACCGAGAGATTGTAAAAATATTATTTTAATTTACTAGTTTTGTGACAATATTCATAGAAAATTAAATTAAAAATGTACAAATTATTTTTTTTTGGAAATAATATTTTCTGTAGACCTATATTCAGGGATTCTTGCACAGTGTGAATTCTTTGCCAAAAAAATTAGTAAAAGAGAAATGTGATTTAATGCACATTTCCAGGAGTCTTCCTTAAAAACTAAACTTATAAAAATAGACTTTAACTTAACAAATTCTTTTAAGAAATTAGAGGCAGTAAAGATTCAAGATGAACGCCATAATGGTTATTGTCTCATGAGCCAATCTAAGGTTAGTACTGGACCTTGAAGAATCTAGAAGAATGAGCGGCTATTACCTCCGCTAGGTTGGCTCTCTGAAAACCTTGCAAATGCTGGGCTGTCATAAACACTTGGCTGGATGCTTTCAGGAAGACCACGGTGCAGATATTCTGTGTTGTCAATTAAGGTGCCATTCATATGCTTTATATGTGTGTATGCAGGTAGAAAAACTGGCATTTTATATGAAATTTCAGAAACCTGGCTCATGCTCTGATCTGGGCAGAGACCCATTCAATTCCCACCAGGACAGAAGGCTACCAGGGTCTAGGGTAGAAATTTTTTTCTGACAAAGAATTTTGAATTTGCCTAGAATTTGGCTAAGAACTCTGAGATCCTAGATCTCTATATCATTTGCTTGGAAGGAGAAGTTTTCACCAGAATAAAATATTAAGGGAAGTCATTAAATACATGGATCCCAAGACTCTAAGAAGACTTCAGTGTGTACTGTATGTGACATCTATTTTTGATGAGGATTTTGGCTAGGTACTCATGCCAGAATGTATTAGCTGCAAATCATCATTGCC
Organism: Ictidomys tridecemlineatus; assembly: GCF_052094955.1. Taxonomy (NCBI): domain Eukaryota; kingdom Metazoa; phylum Chordata; class Mammalia; order Rodentia; family Sciuridae; genus Ictidomys; species Ictidomys tridecemlineatus. Next base: position 27,925,779 of record NC_135480.1, on the reverse strand, counting down.
TCAAGGAATTGAATGATAAGAATCCTTGTGTAAAAGTATTTAGGACTCAGCATTTCTGCATTTGAAGAGGACTGCTGATCCCTTTTTATTTTAACATTTGATTTTTATGCATAACCTTTGGTATATACAGGGGACTTGTTTCCACCTCCACCCAAATAACAAAATATGCATATGCTCAAGTCATTTATATTAAATTGCATAATATTTGCATATAATCATTGCATATTCTCCTATATTCTTTGTCATTTCTAAATTACTTGTAATATCTAATGCCTTATAAATGTAATGTCATGCTGTGTTGTTTAGAGAATAATGACAAGAAAAAAGTCTATACATGTTCAGTGTAGGCACAATTTTTTTAAAAAAAATTTTGATCCACAATTGGTTAAATTAGCAGATATGGAACTCATGGATTCCGAAGTTCAAATGTGTACGATTTGTTTTCTCAAAAACAGGCCATATAGTTATTTAATAAATTATTAAAATATTTACTATGCCAGTTTCATTGAAGCCGTACATTGTCCTGGTCAAAGGACTCTCTCTGGAATCAGGCTTCCTGGGCTTGAGTCCTTTTTAATCACACACTAACTGTGGGAGCTTGACAAATTATTTGACTTCTCTGTGCCTTTATTTTTTTTTCTCTATATAATCTTGTAAGAATCATACTTGTTCAGGGTCAATTGTGGGGATTTCATAAGCTAATACAGGAAAAATCTTATACCATACTTATGCAGAGCACTCCATAATGCTAAACTAGAAAACGCTTAGCTAATTGATAGTTATTCTTTCTGATCACAGACCTATTTGAAGTCTCTTTGTTTATTAAGGGCATTCATAATTTATTATAATAAAGCCATGCCACTAGAATAGCGAGTGATGTTTTCCTTTACTGCAGAAGCAAAGTCGTGTCCCCCAGTGGTGAGGAGTGGGAATGGTAGCTTTCCTGTAGTGGGTCTTGCGATGACTTCTGGTTTGTGGAAGTGTGTGAGCAGCAGGTCCCGAGGTGGTCTGCACAATGTCCACCAATACTCTGCCTCTTCTCCTTCCAGCCTCAGGGCTGGATTGGGCCTCCTCAGCCCCTTGCAGTCAGGTGTGACCAGGAGTTTTGCCCTCATACAGTTCATCTAGGTCTCCTTTTCTCTCCCTATGATCCAGCAAGTGTTTGTGATGATGAAGTTGGGAGATTGGGGAAGGCTAGATTTGTCCTAAGAAAATGAGATATCTATCAGAAGATCTAGAATAATTATTGATGTATTAACTATAAGATGGGCAGAAAATGGGGAGGAAGGCAGGATACTTAAGAGAGTTTATTATAAAAGTTAAGAGACTGCTGACAAAGATCTGAATAGGATGAGGGAAGTGAGATAAATTCAGAGCAATACAAAAGATATTGTAAAGACAGAATTGAGAATAATTTGATAATTAATGGCAGGTGGAGCAGAGAGCGGGCTGAATCAGTGAAACCTAAAGCCAAGGTTTGAATTCTGATGACTAAAGAACAGGTTGCCCAGCACAGTGGTCACGCTCACCTGTAATCCTAGTGGCTCAGGAGGCTGAGGCGGGAGGATTCGGGAGTTCAAAGCCAGCCTCAGGAAATGAAAGGTGCTAAGCAACTCAGTGAGAACCTGTGTCTAATTACAATACAAAATAGGGCTGGACCCTGAGTTCAATCCCTGATATTCCCCCCACTCCAAAAAGAACATGTCATTTTCATTGATAGAAATAAAAACATGGAAGTAGACTGTGGGAGAAGAGTTTCTCTCCTTAGTATTTGAAGATTCTCTTTAAAAGGAATTCACGTTGCTATGTATTGTGGTCATTTGGAAATACAGGAAGGACCCACCAAGGTGAGGGTGAGGACTGGAGGTGTGTCATGTAATGGATGTTCAGGGAGGAGAGATTTTTTTTAAGAGGGGCGAGAGAAGAGGGGATGAGATTTAAAAATAAGGGCTGTTGAATTTGTTGGAGCAGACTCAGAGTTTTAGACAGTATACACACTAAACCTGTGTTGATCTCAATTCTAAACTAAAAGCTTTACTATCACCTAAATTTCTCATGCAGACTTCTCTGCCTATTTCATTTGGTTCTTCTGAACAATCAGCTTCTAAAAATTACCGGTTAATCCGAGTACTAGCTGTGTTTCAGATTTTTGAGATTCCATTATATTACTAATGTCTTGGTATTCCTGCCCCCCCTTTCCTGACAGCTGTATGGTAATGTCTGCAATTTTATATTAATTTTACTGTTTTTTTTCAACTTTTTTATGTATTTCTACTTCCAATATGTGTAGTGAATTTCAGAGCCGTTAATGCATCCCTAAAATAGTAATTCTGACAAAGCTGGGATTGAGAATAACTCTGTCTTCCTTCAAGGATAATTTGTTAGCTGAAAGCCCTCCCTTTGGGAGAATCTGGCATTGCCTCCAACCTCTATTGGTTGTTATGTATAAAGGGACAGCCCTACTAGCTGACCCTTCACATTCAGAAGCATTTTTCTGAGTTTGACTTATTGATACCATTTTCGTCTGGATTTTGGGGTAACAATGTGTTCAGAAGTCACTTGGAAATGATGAGGCACTGAGAAAACTGTAGATTTTTTTTTTTTAAATCAAGCTTTTATAACTGAAACCATTGTTTGAAGGAATGACATCCCGCCCATTCTGGGGGGATTATTTAAAACTATCATATCAGATATTATCCTGAGATTTCAGTCTGTTGAGCACACTCAGTAAATTTTCTTCCTAATTTTTCATTCTTTATTCATAGAGGCTCAGATGATTGCAAAAGTCCTCAGCATCATAAGCAAACTACAATTTGCCACTGAATTTGGAAAAAAAAAACCAATTATTTTAAAAAAGTAAAAATTACCAATTATTTTAAAAAGTAATAAAGGAAAACAGGAGAAGAGAGAATAAGGAGTGGCATTTTTAAAAGGGTGGTTATTTTGAAGGAGTGGAGTAAGTAAGGAACCGATGGTCACGGTAAGTAGGTTTCCTTGTTGTTGTTAGCTGATGTTCATTATATAAGTTTGTGTCATTTAGGGAAGTTGAGCGGAGGAATCTCGAATGGAAATGAGCCAAGTCAGACTTTATAGGAAAATATAGTTTATAAAATTTAAAACAGTCACATCAACTAAATATCACTCAGTGGCTTCCCCTGCCCACCACCACCACCCTCTGGGTTACAAATCTATAGGACTAGGGAAGAAACAGTTGATGTAGGAATGCTTGAGAGTTATTTATTTGTCTTGTCCATGAAAACACATCTTTTGAAAAGAGATTTCAGCCATTGCCAACCAAAGTTCTTCATTTAAGCTTTTAAAAAAAAATGATGAGGAAGTTTTATTAGGAAACATCAGTGTGATCATTTAAAAATAAAACGTCGTGACCCTTGAAGTGACTTAATCTGATAAGGTCAAGCCACGTGGTTGTTGCAGAAGGTTGTGGTTTTTCTAAGTTCTCCTGTAAATGAGTTATTGTGGAAAAAATGACTATGGATAAAATAGCAATATCTTGTCATAGATTAAAAATCGGTTAAGCTTCCAGCAAAAAGAGTCTGAATGGGAGAGGGTTAATGGGAAGGCGCCCTGAAGTGGAGATAGGAAGCAGTGCTTCTTGATGTATATATTAATGATTGTAGAAGAAGATCCTGACTGGGTCTCTAAAGAACAAGGTCTGGCCCTGAAAATTCAACCCATGATATTCTGTGCAAACTTGTCAGCTCATTCATATTTTCCTCTGCTTGCAAAAAAAAAGTTCCTGATCCTATCTGTTTACCTCTACTTTAATTGCTGCAACATTGGTGCTCCTAGAAGAGGACTACCAACTCCTTTTTGACACAGAGCAGATCTAAGCATCAGATGAAAGTGTCTTGTCTAGCTAGGCCAGGCATGGTGGCACAAGCCTGCAATCCCAGCAACCCAGGAGGCTGAGGTAGGAGGATCATAAGTGTAAGGTCAGTCTTGGTAGCTTAGCAAGACCCTGTCTCAAAAGAAAGAGTGAAAAAAGCTGGGGACATGCCTCAGTGGTAGAGAGCGCCCATGTTGAAGCCTCAGTACCACACACACACACACACAAAAAAAAAAAAAAAAGTAACAAAATGTCATATCTGTTATCTGGTGCAATCTCCCTAGTAGTCAACTTCTTATGACAGAGTTTTAGACAAACAAACAAACAAAAAATACTTCTGCAAATGGGTAATATTTTGAGGCAGGGGATGTGGGGGAAATGGGTAAGGGTAGGGTACATGGTTCTTTTTTTTTTTTTACCAATCAAACACACACACACACACACATACACACACACACACACACACCACACTATCTGTTAATGGGCCTTCATCATCATGGGAAATGGATTTATGTAATAAATAACAATGAGAATGTTATGGAAAACATGTTTGAATCATGAGCATCCCCACACAAGCCAACACCCAATGATCTTGTTCAGATGATGCTTGCTTTCAACATGAGTTGCCTTGGGTCATCAGGAAAGGTGGGCTCGGAATAATGCATCCAAGGTGGTGCTTCTGAGGTTGCAATCCAGCTTAACCATTGGAGTGTTTCAGATAACCAGCCAAAACATCATTTCATTGCAGTGATCAGGTGCACCTAGGGTGTGTGGGGTGTGCAGCTGTGTGTGTGTGTGTGTGTGTGTGTGTGTGTGTGTGAACATGTGTGTAAGGTGGTGGAGCTAGAGCAGGTATGGACATTTTCTGGTCTGAGATAAGGGAATTGTGGATGGGATGAAACCAATGGAGTCAAAGTTGCGTTTGCAAAAACTGAAAAAAATAGGGTCCAAGGGGGTTCCTCAAAGAGAGATGAGCTCCCACCTGGTGGCCTGACCTGGGTGAGGGGTGGAAAAGCTGACAACTACTAGGTGGGAGGAAGTCTTGGCCAACCTTGGGGGAAGTTGGCAAAGCAGGTCTGTTTAAAGGGCCATGGCAGAGCTGAGAAGAAAGGCGTAGCTCTGTAGGGGTGTGCTGGAAGTGGGCGGAGGCCTGAAAATATAAAAAATAGCGATTTCCCTTCACAACGAGGCCCTTAGGCAAATATGTTCATGTACTGGTTTGGCTTCCATGGCCCAAAACCCTTGCCCAAGAGATGATGCTATAATTTTGTGGTCTGGTACCTGGTAAATCTATACCTCATTTTTGTCCTTCTTAGGTTCTCAGGTCACTTCTAAGCTAACTCCTATCTGGAACCCCATGTTGCTGGATCAGGGCTTTTGCAAAGGCTGTTGAGACTCTCGTTCCCCAGGTATTCTTGTAGCAAGCTGTTTCACTGGTGTAAATATTCTCTTTGGTCATCTTTTCAAAAGAGCATCTGTCACTGTGTATATTAGGACTTTGTTAGTGTCTCCTATGCTATGAACTGTAAATGAGGAGGGTTTTCTTTGTTTTATTCTCTACTGAATGCCTAGCAGCTTAAACAGTATTTGGAGCATACAAGACACTCAGAAATATATGGAAAATGAAAAATTGTTAAATAGGCACAGCTCGAGATTGACAACAATGACTAATAATAAAATAGAACAAATGTAAATATGTACTGTAACAAGAATTATGTAAATGTGGTTTCTCTCTCTTTGGAGAGTCAAGACAACTATTAATATTTGGAGGCAGTATTAACCATGGGTGAATAGTACCTTGGTTAGGGGGCTACTGTATTATTAGCTGATTCTCCTTTGGGCTATGGATTAAAGTCAAGAGGAAACCCTTTCAATAAATAGATGTGGATATTTTTAAATGCCCGGTGATGAAAGAATAAGGAAGGATGAACGTTTCCTCTTTTCTTTTCTCCACTTGCCCCACACCCCACTCTTGCTCTACTTTCCCGTTTTGGATTAACTTGCAAAACCATCCTGGCTTACTTAGCATGAGAATCATTCACAAAGCAGCCTTAATTCACGACCCTGCTATTTTTACTCTTAAACCTACTTAAGCAAATTCCAGCAGTGGCACACTTTCAACAAATCCTTGGAACGCACTTTCTTCTTCTGCATCTTTGATGTCTGCCAGTCACTTCTCTTTCAGGATCCTGCCAGTCCATGACCTTGAAATCATGATTGCCCCGACTTTGGCAGGCGCTGCAGGCTCCTTACAGTTTCTCTGCTCCACGGATGATCGGATGATCGGACTCTGTGAAGTTTTTAAATGGGGAAGTTTGTAAGGTACACAATTTCAATGACAAGGCCCCAATAATTTGATACCATATGCAGACCAAAAAAAAAAAAAAAAGAAAAGAAAAGAAAGTCCTTTCTAAATTTTGTAGGACTGACCACTGCTGAAAACGTTTGACTTCCTTCAAAGAGTAACCCAGTCCTGCTATGAGATCCTAGGAGCATAATTGAGTTTCTAGAAAACTTGCAGTGCTGTTTGGAAGCCCATGGGTAAGGAGCAGATGGATGAGTCATTAGGGTAAGAGTGGGAAACTGGGAAAGAGCAGTCACCACCTACAACTGGACTGTAGCCAGTTACTGCCAGCGAGCACTTGAACAGGTTCCCTTGCCCTTTGTAGTATTCCTGCTCAAGAGGCACTGTCCTGTGCCAGTCTCCTGAGCAGACCTGCAATCTGCAGGGTTGGGGAACTGACATGGGGCCCATTTAGTTTCCCAGTTGGTGTCTGATGGCCCCAAACTAGATTGGATTCTCAAGGCTTGCCACCTCATGAGAATTATACCTATTCGACTGTCCTGCAGCGAAAGAAGTCTGCTTCGGTCTGAAACATTATCATAATTCCTCTCTCTCTATTAAGATGTCCAAATAACTCATTGTCCAAACTAGGATGCTTTTGAAAATGAAAGTCACTATTAAAAATAATTAAGGTCTTAAATATAGATGAATATCAGTTGAACAAATCAGGTTTTATGATATTAGTGGACATTGAAAGTCTTAAGTATTTTACCAACTAAAGTTCTTAATAAAAATTAAAGTAATATAGCAATATACACTAAAGCCAAATAAAAAGTTCTTATTAATAATCTGGACATTGACATAGCAATGGATAATGATTCTTGATATGTGTCCAGGAAATTTAATCAATTTTATGCTTTTTTTCTTTTCTAATAATAATACATTATTAATATTTTTTAGTGAAGAATGGATTTCTTCTTACATGATCATATTTTCTAAATTAAACAGACAGCAATCATCTTCAAAGTTGGCATTTCATCATTAGCACTTCTGATATTGATATTTTAAATAGATTTGTCATAATGACTTTTTAAGAAAGTGCTTTATGCAAAGCACAGTGATTCATACATATAATCCCAGTGGCTCAGGAGGCTGAAAAAGGAGGATTGTGATTTCAAAGCCATCCTCAGCAATTTAGTGAGGTTCTAAGCAACTGAGTGAGACCCTGTCTCAAAAAAGAAAAAAAGTGCTTTATAAGGGCTGATATCCCCTAGTAAGATGAGATTAAATTATGCTAAATGGAGAATACTCTTTCTACTCTTTTGTTTTGATGTGAACACAAATATTTTTTACGGATACTGTCTTTACTTCATTCCAAGTTCCATTCTCTGAAAAAAAAATTGGGTGGGAAGAGGGGGTACTTGGACTTGAACTCAGGAATATTCAACCACTGAGCCACATCCCCAGCCCTATTTTGTACTTTATTTAGAGACAGGGTCTCACTGAGTTGCTTAGCACTTCACTTTTGCTGAGTCTGGCTTTGAACTTGCAATCCTCCTGCCTCAGCCTCCCAAGCCATTGGAATTACAGGCGTGTGCCAACATGCCCTGCTTGAAAATTATCTTTAAAGTCAAATGCATTGTAGAATTCTCCATTTTAATACCATGTTAATTCAGAATATAAATGCTTTCAGTCAAAATAGAATCTCAATATATTTTCCTCTAAATTTAGAATAGTTAAGGTCCACTTATATATTTTAAAAGCTAAAGCTTTAATACTACTTGAAATTGTGTCATAGATTTTTTTAAGATTCTTCTCTTGCCTTCAGATAATTTTATGATCTTTCTATTTATAAGAAAGCATCACTTTCGAAATTTAGAAAGGCTTCAAAAACGTGTGTGAGTTCCACTTGAATAAATATTTAAAAATTTACAGCCAATTTTGAACAACAGATAATATAAATTTAGAAAACTCTTTTATATAATGTTGGGCAGTGGTTAACAGGAAGGATTTTCTCAGATTTGCAGTATCTAGGGCCTCAGCTAGGAAGACTTGAAGAGTTAAGTAACTAAGCTGGTTGGAATCATCTGGAGGAGTGTTCACTCACATACCTGGGGACGAGGCCAGTTCTCCACTAGGACTCAACTTAGTTGCTGTCTGGAACAGCTCCATGCCACCTCATCAAGTGTTCTTCCTACATGTCCTTGTGTGGCTCTCTGCACAGCATGGCAGAAGAGGAGCAAGAGTCCCAGGGGAACAAGACAGAAATGCATGGCTTCTGGATCATCCAAGTTTATTAGTCACCCAATAACACCTGCCATGCTCCATAGAAAATTATCAAATGTTTGCCTATGTCTAAGGCAGGGAGCATGGACCTCAACCAACTTATAGGGAGAGTACCAGGGTTACATCTATTGTTAAAACTAGTATGTTGGATGGGAAATTGTTAGAGTCTGTAAACAAGTCAAGATGGCGCCTGGCATTTTGCAGAGGGAGTGGTTTGTGAAGTAACTCCAGCAAGCCATTAAGTGTGGAGATTCCTTATTGGTTGACTGCTGTATCTAGTTTATGTTAATTAAGATAAACTGTGTGTAATGTATATATAACGCTCCTGTCCTACAATAAACGGCTCCCACTCCTGCTGTATCGATCTACACAAGTTGTTCATCACCCCCAGGTGCAGCCGGACTGCAGCAGGAAATATTATAGCTAATATTTTTCTATAAAAATATAATCTATCAACACTTAAGTAAAAACTTCGCTTTTTCTCATCACCCTGCTTCAGTAAAATTTGTATTTATGTCACAATAATCATGTTGACTTTACCACAAAACCTTTAACTTCATTTTTAATGCATCAACAATGTTACATCTTTCACTTTCTTCATAATGAATTTTGAAAAATTTTACATTGATTTCAGAAATTGGGTCACAAAAAAAAATTAAGCCAGGAATTAACTTTTTGAAGTATGAGAGACATAGGAAAAAAAAATTTACATCTTTGGAAAAGATAAGAGGCCTGAAATAGCTACATCAATCCATATCGAGAAATTTGAAGCAGGAGACATTACAATACCAGAGCTTAAATTATACTACAGAGCTATAGTAACAAAAACAGCAGGTATTAGCAACAAAATAGTCAAGAAGATCAATGGAATAGAAGACACAGAGGCAAACCCACATGGATCCACTAACCTCATGCTAGACAAAGGCACAAAAAGATAGCCTCGTCAACAAGCGGTGCTGGGAAAACTGGAAAACCCTATGTAACCGAATGAACATTAATCCTTATTTCTCACCCTATACAAAAATCAACTCTAAGCAGATCAAAGAACTATGAATTAGACCAGAAACTGATAAACCCAGCCTAATGCTATCTTAAGATTGGGAGCCATCTCACCAAAAAGTCATAAAAAGTTCGTTTCTTTTTTACTATAAAATACTAAGATTTCTATTTGGCCTGACCATACTCTGATGTTTCAACCTGTTTGGAATTCCTGTTTATGCTCTGAACTCACCTGTGCCTGGCTCTCCTTGACCAGATAACAACGCTCGCTCCCTAAAACCTCAGTAGCTCCTCATAAATTCTGATATTGGAATCTAAATTTACTCCATATCTTGAAATGTTAAGCCATGGAGATCATTAACCTGCTAACTGCCCTTGTATTATACTTGCCAGAACCCTGTTAGCTGTAAATTCCCAAGACACCCACCTTTGTAACTTTTTGTGTTATAAAAACCCACTTCGCGCTAGACCAGATGCTGTCCTCTGGCCCAGCTTTGGGTGAGGTTGTCACTGATCAGCTCTCTGGTGTACACAATATAAGCTTGCTTTAATTTGGTTCAAAATTGGAGTCAGTGGTCTTTTCCTTGTGTCACAGTTTCAACAAAACCCTGAACATACTAGAAGGAAATGCAGACCCAATACTTCCATATACTGGCACAGGGGAACTGACTTCCTGAACAAAACTCCTATAGCATAAGAAATAAAAAATAAGTGGGATGGCATCAAACAAAAATCTTCTCTACAGGAAAGAAACAATTAAGGGTGTGAAGAGAGAGCCTTCAGAATGTGAGAAAATCTTTACCACCTGCACCTCAGATACAGTGTTAGGTTTCAGGATATACAAAGAACTTGAAGAGCTTAAAAAAAAAAAAAAACAAATAACCCAAACTAAAAATGGGCAAAGAAACTAAACAGACACTTCTCAAAAGAAGAAAAGTATATGAAAAAATTTTCAACATCACTAGCAATTAGAAAAGTGAAAATTAAAACTACACTGAGATTCCATCTCACTCCAGTTGGAATGGCAATTATCAAGGATATAAGTAACAATAAGTGTTGGTGAGGATGTGGGGAAAAGGTATTACTCATGCACTGCAGGTTTGACTGCAAATTGGTACAACCTCTGGGTGACTCCTTAAAAAAACTTGGAATGGAACCATTATTTGACCCACCCCTCAGCACATATCCAAAGGATTCAAAATCAGCATGCTACAGATACACAGCCATATCAATGTTTATAATAGCTCAATTCACAATAGCTAAGCTATGGAACCAACCTAGATGTCCTTCAACAGATGAATGGATGAAGAAATTGTGGTATATATATACACACACAGTGGAATCTTACTTAGACATAAAGAATAACTTGTGACATCTGTCAGTAAATGGATGGATCTGAAGACTATCAAACTAAGTGAGATAAGCCAATTGCAAAAAAACAAAAATTAACTATTTTTGCTGATATGTTAAAACTAAACCATAATAAAATGAGGTGGGGAGAAGAAAAGTTCAGTAGATTAGACACAGGGGAAAGAAAGGAAGGTAGGTTGGATAGAAATAGAAAAGACAGTGGAATGAATCTAACATAATTTTTTTTATGTACACATACAAAAGTACCTAAGAGAACCCCATCTTGTGCCTACCTAAGGTGGTGTGCTTTACCCTAATTAAAATAAGATCTGTCCTGTGCTTGTATAATTTTTTTATCAAAAAGGAGTCTACTTATGCATAACTAAGAAGAAGCTAAAAAATAAATTTTTTAAAATTTTCATTTTTTAATTATTCCTAGAGTGCATTTTCTGTTCATAAGATGCATTAAAACAATTAACTTTTTATTTGTTTCTAAAAAGCTTGGGATGGAGTCAAATAAGTTGAAATGAACCATTATTTGATCTAAATTAAAGGTCATGCATCAGAGTAATATATTGTACCTTTTGTAGCTATATATTTTAAATGGTTATTTCTTGGCATATTTTTCTTAAAATCACTATTAACTTTTGCGGCAGATGGCTGATGTTTCCTCCACAGATTTATGTCTTTGTGTTTAACTCGCATCCATCAAATTACCATTTTCTCTTTTTGTGACAGGAAGTACATATTGATAAACCTTTTGTGGAAACTAAACATTTATTATCAACTTTCTTGGTAAAAGAAAATTTAGTTTTTTTAACTTTTCATTTAAATTCCATTTCCTTTATTTTTTTATCTCATGGATTGTGAAAAGATTTATTTCAAACTTAAAAGGCAATGCCAAACAACAACATAGTCTTTGATGTGCAGCATTTAATACACAAGAGGACAATTGGGTCACGGGAATCCGGATCACTCTCTGTAGTTGGAGTGTTCAGCCCGGATCTCCTGCCCTGATGTCCTGGTCACCTAACCAGTCATTTCCTTTGGTTCCCATTGAACTCTGTCTTGTGGCCTTGCATCCTGGTACATCTCATTCTCCATAGCAAGAGCCAAAGAAGACACGTGACTCACTAAATCCTGGGACATCAAATGCCTTTTTACCCCTATCTGAAATCAGAAAAAAGCAAACTGAGCCTCACTGCATGTTTTATCAGCAAGTATGCAGTTTGCTTTCCCTGAAAGGGATGGGTTAGTTCCGTTCTGTCAGGAGAGGGTCTGGTGAACTAGAGACACAGAGCCTGTGGTCCCTTTTCAGATTGAACACCTTCACTGCACATGTGATTCATATAGGATTAGGTGACATTGGCTGCATGCACAGAAATAAGGTGTACTATGATAATCTTGTCCTAATTTAATGCAAGTATTAATAAAGGTAATTCATTAAAATTGAAACATTTTTTTAAAAATTTTCTTTTAGTTGTAGTTGGACACAATACCTTTATTTTATTTATTTTTATGTAGTGATGAGGATCGAACCCAGCGCCTCGCAGGTGTTAGGCAAGAGCTCTACTGCTGAACCACAAGCCCAGCCCCCTAAAATTGAAAATTTTACACACATGCTAATCTGGACAGGATGCTATCACAATACGGCCACATAAGGAATAAACCCTGACAAAACTCAGTCATCATGTTGAAGTTTCAGCTCAGGTTCTTGACTTTAAGGGTCATCTTTTGACCTCTCTCACTTTCCAGAGATGGTTGGGTTGAACAACAGGAAAATTGAATTGTTTTGCAACTTCTTGGCTATGCTCTCTCAGGACATTTATTTGCACTCTATATCTGCGTCTTCCTATTTAAAATGAAGTTGAGAATACCTAACTCGCAGAAACATTGTAAGGATTGTATCAGGAAACCCTTAAATGTGCTTGGCATAAAATAAATTGCTTAAGTAAGGGTAGAAATTTTCATGATTTAATGTTATTAATCCTAACAATATTGATTAAAATATACAGTAATGTGTGTAATGATAGTGTTCATTACTTTGAAGAAGTTTGTATTTTCCTACCAAGAAGGACCACGTGGTGGAGATAATATTGAAATGGACCTGTCCTATATTTTTTTAAGGTTGAAATTGCCTTTCTGGAAGGCAAGTTGGCAATGATATCAAAATCCATGGACTTTATGCATAATATTTGACCTCCTGCCCCATATTTTGGTATTTATTCAAAAGTAATGAGTAAGAACATGACTGAGAGTATAGATACAGTGTTCACTATACTCTGTATAGACAGGAATTTGGAATCACCCTAAGTGACAAATAGATAGGCCAGATTTAATAAATCATGGCAATAAAGGTACTAATAGGAAGCCACTAAAATAATGTGCTTGAAATTCAATAACATGCCAATGTATTCATGACATCATTAAAATTGCTTATGAACTATATGTATTATTGACTCTCAGCTTAGTTTTGAAAACTTTTAACTCAAACATACAAATACACACACAAGATTGGGAGGCTCTAAACCAAATTTCTAACAGTGGTGTTTTAGTCAGCTTTATTGCTGCTGTGACTAAAAGATTTGACCTGAATAATTGCAGGGGAGGAAAAGTTTATTGGAGGGCTCATAGTTTCAGAGGACTTTAGTCCACAGAAGGCTGGCTCCATTCCTCAGGGCTGTGGAGAGGCTGAATATCGTGGTAGGAGAGTGTGATGGAGGGAAGCAGCTCACGTCATGATCAGAAAGATAGGAGAAGTGTCCACTTACTAGATAAAAATATATACTCCAAAGCCCCACCCCCAGTTCTCACCTCCTCCAGCCACACCCCACCACTTCCATTACCACTCAGTTAATCCCTACCAGGGGATTAATTCACCGATTGGGTGAAGATTCTTGCAACCCCATCATTTCTCCTCTGAACCTTCTTGCGTTCATTGTTTCACCTGTGAGCTTTTGGGGGACACTTCACATCCAAACCATAACAAGTGGTTATCTCTGAATAGTAAAATTATGAGTTGTCTCATTCCAGGTGCTTTTGGTTGTACATAGCGCAAAGAAAAAAAAAATTCAAGTAGGTTTTGAAATAAAAGTACTATCATATTAGCTCCTAAAATGGAAAACCTCAGAGTAGAGAGGACTTCTGGAATAGTTCCATCAGGTGGCCAGTTCTTGTTGTCTGAGATTCTCCAAATATTGAGATTGTCATCTGAGGGACAGCCTCATCCTCAACAGGGTCTGCTCCACGAAGCACCAGGTCATCAGCTTTTTTTTGAGGAGCTCCTTGAACAAAATGAGTTAGGCTAATAGTTACCCATCCATGGGTCAGTCATAATGGCAAAAGAAAGGGCAAGTTGATTTGCTTGCTTCAGAAATCAACCCTGGAGGACAAATGTGGATAATTCCATGCAAACTCTAAGGTTGCCACACAATGGGGAAGAGAGGGAACAGATGCTGGAGAGGCAGCACCACATCCTTCTCCACAGATACATTTCTACAAATGAATGTGCTTCCTATTGGTTAAAATAAAAAAAAATTCTCGTTTAAAACTGTAGCTATAGAATCTTCATTAGCTAAACTTAAATTAACATGATCCTCGATGACTGAATTATTATCATCATTACCGTTAGTGCTTACGTTTAGGGAGAAAGTAGCGGATACTAAGCAACCCATTCAAAAGCACTGCTTCCTGGTTATATCTTTAGGGTAAGAACAGAACTGGCAGACCGGCCTGTACTCTCATAATCTCTGGTTACAAATAATGCTGCAGCTTCAGGTTCCAAATGAGGGCCATGAAATATTTTATTCAAGTGAGCCTAATCGAACGTTTCTTCAAATTACTTACTCAAGCCAAATAGGAGCACTAATCTTCTAGAGACACAATCTCATTACTAAGTATTGAAATTTAAAAAAAAATAGTGTATTTAGTGAAAGCAACCCCAAATCAATTGCCCTGAATTATGGGTTTTGCATGAGCACAGTCAATCACATACATGTTAAACACACAGGAATGTTGGAGGGGAAGGGAAACAGGAATGATCAAGAAGTTAAGATGGAGTAATTGGAAAAAGGAATCAAGCAGAGGGCATTGTAAGGGAAAAGAAGAATGTCCCTTGGAGTGTGATTAAGTCAATGTTTTCCACTTGATGTCCAAAAGAGAAAAAAAAAAAAAGAAAAACAACCCAAAACACCCTAATGCAGAAGAAAGATCAAGAAGGTGAAAGACTGAATGGCTCTATAAATAATCAAATGCATAGAACAGTGGCCTTTGTGTCATTTTTTAAAAAAAGCATCACTTTGCCAATAGGCTCAGAGATCCAACAGTGATAAATAAATGAGAGTCTCATTCTAAAGGCTTCAGGTGAACTGAGATGTGATTTTATTTGGAGTTTTGAATTTTCACCACCGTGATATGCAGCCTCCTGTATGTGTGATGGATTCCTCGATTGAGCAATGAGTTCAGTGTGGGGCAAAACAGAGGGGACTTTCTAGAGTGGAACCAAAAAAAAAATGGGGATCTAGACTCAATTATCCTACTTATTTACTGAATATTTTAGGGAAGAGGCTTAAGAACTGTAGCCACTATTTCCATGGTTGAAAGCTCAGATGATTGGATAAAATGACCCCGATTTCTTTTCCAAGTCTAAAGTGGAGGATTTTATATAGGCCTGTTCTGGAGGAATGAAGAATCGTGTTTTTCTTCACATCGTGAATGTATGCCAGAATCAAATCGGAAGTAAGACAGAACTTTATTGTTATAACATGGTGTTTTATTTACAGAGCTTCATTCATTGATCATTGCTGGATTTCTGAGCCTATTTACAAATGGATGCATAAAATAAATGGATAAATAAATACAAGAAAGAATAAATGGATAAATAAATACAAGAAAGAAAGCCCACTGCTTTCTCCATTTCCTGTTTACATAGTCATTACCTTTTCCACCTTTGTGATCTTACTGCTGCATTAGGTTTTTTTTATTTACTATTTTCTCCTTTGTACATCAGGTGAAGAACATGGAATCAATTGCAGTCCTCAATTCAAGAGACCTTATTACTGCTTGTCTGTATACTGCATGTTTGTTCATTCCTTTTCCTAACACAGCTAATATGTATATTTTATTGTATGTGCTCTTGTATTACTATTTCATTCCATATAACTTACAGGAAAGGACTTTTGTTATTCAATCTCATCTGCTTCAGCATCATTTTGCCATGGATGTTCAGGTCTACTGGACCTTGTGATTGCTTAGCACACCCACTCAACACACATTACCCATGTCTTTCCCAGAGGACTGCTTCCTACTCCTTGCCAAATGGGATGCTGCTATGAATCTCATTCCCTTATGAATCCATGAGAATTTTGATAGGGCAAATCATTAGAGGCTGACTTGCAAGAATGGTTGGCTTGTATATGCTTCATTTGCCTGTCGCAGTCTGGCTGGGCACAATTCAGGAGCCACTTGTCAAAAGAAACTAACTTTATTTTTAGAACCACAAACGCCAAACAAAACAGCTCCTCAGGAAAAAACCCTCAGAGCCCAACTGCCACCACCGGCTTCCCACAAGCCTCTCACCCCCACACAAGCCTCACCACCTCCCACCATCCTCCCACTCTTGAGGCTGATTGGCTGGGTTGTGTGGGCAGAGCCAAAGAAGTCCCCCAATGAGCAGCTCCGTGGTCTGAAAGGGCAGGGAAACAGCCCAATGAACATCACCGCAGAGCGCAGAGGAGCCAATCAGCTAAATGTTGGTGGGGCCGCTGTGAGCCAATCATCAGCCAGCACCTGGAAGTTTGCTGGGGCCCCTTTGGCTGTGGCTCTCAACATTTGCCTAAATTATTTTGGATTGCACTTCACTATGACTGTTTAAAAGAGAGAACTGTGGATTTCTGTCATTCAATATTATGCCTGTGAAATTTATTCATTGTCAAATGCAGTTCTCTTTTCACTGATGTATAATAGTCTAGTGTTTAGAATCCATTTACATTCCAATAAGAAAACATGAAGCTTCTATTTGTTCTGGATCCTTGTGAGTGCGTTCAACTGTAAGCATTCTGCTGAGTGTGCAGATGTTTCAATTATCCCTTTCTTGGTGAATTTCAACATCAAGCCTCTTTTCATCACACTCTGTGGTCTGTCCTTCATTGGGAGCATGGGTTCCAGATGTGGTCTTTAAGTGGAGAGTTTTCATTTTCACCCTGTTACTGGTGTCTTTTTGTAAATAGAAATGCTTTGTTTTCATTAAGGTCCGTTCACCAAGTTTTAGAAGTAGTTCACCTCCTTATGTCCTGTTTCAACCATCCTTGCCTCTTCCTCGGGTTTCTAGAAGGGTCATTATCACTTTTCATGTTCAGCTATCTGATCCTTCTGGAACAAGTACCTGTGCATGTGTGAGTTGGGGGTCAATGTTTTCCACTGGCATAAATGTGTGCTTAAAGATATTCACGTGATTCTTCTAAAGTAAATAAGAAACATGAAGAATTGTCTTGCTTTGTTTTTCCAGAAAGAGCCAAGCTTTGGTTTTATCTCTGTCATCATCAAACATTCTGATTTTATTCATCTCTGCTTTCTGTTATCCTATTTCTTCTTTTATTAATCAAAGGCCTAAGACTACATAACCTTTATGGGATTTTGGTTCTCTAAAATCCTGTACTTGTGCTAGAATATTGGGAACTGGAAAATAGAACATGTTGTAATTCTATCTTCCCTGATTCTCTCCCATTAATACTTCTCTCCACAGTAATCTCCTTCACCTTGCCCAATCATTTTTATCATTTTTATTTATTTATTTGGAAATCTGTAGGAATATCACCTGATAGGTGCCAAGATTTACATGTTTTTTAAACATTTTATTCTCCTTGGGTTTGATTTCTATGTGCTTTTTTTTAAAATTTTTTACTTTTTTATTTTATTTTATTCTATTTTTTTATTGTTGATCGTTCAAAACATTACATAGTTCTTAATACATCATATTTTACAGTTTGATTCAAGCAGGTTATGAACTCCCAACTTTACCCCGTATACAGATTGCTGTATCACATCAGTTACCCTTCCATTGATTGACGTATTGCCTTTCTAGTGTCTGATGTATTCTGCTGTCAGTTCTATTCTCTACTATCCCCCCTCCCCTCCCCTCCCCTCCCCTTTTCTCTCTCTACCCCTTCTACTGTAAATCATTTCTTCCATTTGTATTATCTTGTCTTACCCCTCCTTTCCTCTTATATATCATTTTGTATAACCCTGAGGATCGCCTTCCATTTCCATGCAATTTCCCTTCTCACTCCCTTTCCCTCCCACCTCTCATCCCTGTTTAATGTAAATCTTCTTCTCAAGCTCTTCGTCCCTACCCTGTCCTTGTTTACTCCCCTTATATCAAAGGGGTCATTTGGTATTTGTTTTTTAAAGATTGACTAGCTTTACTTAGCATAATCTGCTCTAATGCCATCCATTTCCCTCCAAATTCTATGATTTTGTCATTTTTTAATGCAGAGTAATACTCCATTGTGTATAAATGCCACATTTTTTTATCCATTCATCTATTGAAGGGCATCTAGGCTGATTCCACAATCTTGCTATCGTGAATTGTGCTGCTATGAACATCGATGTAGCAGTGTCCCTGTAACATGCTCTTATTAGGTCTTTAGGGAATAGACCGAGAAGGGGAATAGCTGGGTCAAATGGTGGTTCCATTCCCAGCTTTCCAAGAAATCTCCATACTGCTTTCCAAATTGGCTGCACCAATTTGCAGTCCCACTAGCAATGAACAAGAGTGCCCTTTTCCCCGCATCCTCTCCAGCACTTATTGTTGTTTGACTTCCTAATGGCTGCCAATCTTACTGGAGTGAGATGGTATCTTAGGGTAATTTTGATTTGCATTTCTCTGACTGCTAGCGATGGTGAGCATTTTTTCATGTACTTATTGATTGATTATATGTCCTCCTCTGAGAAGTGTCTGTTCAGGTCCTTGGCCCATTTGTTGATTGGGTTATTTGTTATCCTATTGTCTAATTTTTTGAGTTCTTTGTATATTCTGGTTATTAGGGCTCTATCTGAAGTGTGTGGATTAAAGATTTGTTCCCAGGATGTAGGCTCCCTGTTTATCTCTCTTATTGTTTCTTTTGCTGAGAAAAAACTTTTTAGTTTGAGTAAGTCCCATTTGTTGATTCTAGTTGTTAAATCTTGCGCTATGGGTGTCCTATTGAGGAATTTGGGGCCTGATCCCACAGTATGTAGATCATAACCAACTTTTTCTTCTATCAGATGCCGTGTCTCTGATTTAATATCAAGCTCCTTGATCCATTTTGAGTTAACTTTTGTGCATGGCGAGAGATAGGGATTCAGATTCATTTTGATGCAAATGGATTTCCAGTTTTCCCAGCACCATTTGTTGAAGATGCTATCCTTCCTCCATTGCATGCTTTTAGCCCCTTTATCAAATATAAGATAGTTGTAGTTTTGTGGATTGGTTACTGTGTCCTCTATTCTGTACCATTGGTCCACCCGCCTGTTTTGGTACCAGTACCATGCTGTTTTTGTTACTATTGCTCTGTAGTATAGTTTGAAGTCTGGTATCGCTATACCGCCTGATTCACACTTCCTGCTTAGCATTATTTTTGCTATTCTGGGTCTTTTATTATTCCATATGAATTTCATGATTCTTTTATCTATTTCTACAAGAAATGCTGTTGGAATTTTGATTGGCATTGCATTGAACTTATAGAGAACTTTTGGTAATATCGCCATTTTGATAATGTTAGTTCTGCCTATCCATGAGCAGGGTATATTTTTCCATCTTCTAAGGTCTTCTTCTATATCTTTCTTTAGGGTTCTGTAATTTTAATTATGTAAATCTTTCACCTCTTTTGTTAGGTTGATTCCCAAGTATTTTATTTTTTAGGGGGATATTGTGAATGGAGTAGTTGTCCTCATTTCCGTTTCAGAGGATTTGTCGCTGATATACAGGAATGCCTTTGATTTATGCGTGTTGATCTTATATCCTGCCACTTTGCTGAATTCATTTATTAGCTCTAATAGCTTCTTTGTAGACCCTTTTGGGTCTGCTAGGTATAGAATCATATCATCTGCAAATAGTGATAATTTAAGTTCTTCTTTTCCTATTTTTATGCCTTTAATTTCTTTCATCTGTCTAATTGCTCTGGCCAGTGTTTCGAGGACTATGTTGAACAGAAGTGGTGAGAGAGGGCATCCCTGTCTTGTACCAGATCTTAGAGGGAATGCCTTCAATTTTTCTCCATTCAGAATGATGCTGGCCTGTGGCTTATCATAGATTGCTTTTACAATGTTGAGGTATGTTCCAGTTATCCCTAATTTTTCTAGAGTTTTGAACATAAAGGTATGCTGTACTTTGTCGAATGCTTTTTCTGCATCTATCGAGATGATCATATGGTTCTTATTTTTAAGTCTATTGATGTGGTGAATAACATTTATTGATTTCCATATATTGAACCAGCCTTGCATCCCAGGGATGAATCCTACTTGATCATGGTATATAATTTTTTTGATATGTATTTGAATCCGATTCGCCAGAATTTTATTGAGGATTTTTGCGTCAAGGTTCATTAGAGATATTGGTCTGTAGTTTTCTTTCTTTGAAGTGTCTTTGTCTGGTTTCGGAATCAGGGTGATGTTGGCCTCGTAGAATGAATTTGGAAGTTCTCCCTCTTTTTCTATTTCCTGAAATAGCTTGAAAAGTATTGGTGTTAGTTTCTCTTTAAAGGTTTTGTAAAACTCTGCTGTATACCCATCCGGTCCTGGGCTTTTCTTAGTTGGTAATCTTTTGATGGTTTCTTCTATTTCCTCTATTGTTATTGGTCTGTTTAGGTTGTCTATATCCTCCTGACCCAATCTGGGCAGATCATAAGACTTAAGGAATTTATCTATGCCTTCACTATCTTCTATTTTATTGGAGTATAAGGATTCAAAATAATTTCTGATTATCTTCTGTATTTCTGAAGTGTCTGTTGTGATATTGCCTTTTTCATCCCGTATGTTAGTAATTTGAGTTCTCTCTCTTCTTCTCTTCGTTAGCATGGCTAAGGGTCTGTCAATTTTATTTATTTTTTCAAAGAACCAACTTTTAGTTTTATCAATTTTTTCAATTGTTTCTTTTGTTTCAATTTCATTAATTTCAGCTCTGATTTTAATTATTTCTTGCCTTCTACTTCTTTTGCTGTTGTTTTGCTCTTCTTTTTCTAGGATTTTGAGATGAAGTATGAGATCATTTATTTGTTGGTTTTTTCTTTTTTTTGAGGAATGAACTCCAAGCAATGAATTTTCCTCTTAGAACTGCTTTCAATGTGTCCCATAGATTCCGAAATGTTGTTTCTGTGTTTTCATTTAACTCTAGGAAGTTTTTAATTTCCTCCTTGATGTCTTCTAAAACCCATTGATCATTCAGCAACCTATTGTTCATTCTCCAAGTGATGCTTGATTTTTCCTTCCTTCTTTTATCATTGATTTTCAGTTTTATTCCATTATGATCAGATAAGATGCATGGTATTATCTCTACCCCTTTATATTGTCTAAGAGTTGCCCTGTGACATAATATATGGTCTATTTTTGAGAAGGTTCCTTGTGCTGCTGAGAAAAAAGTGTAACTGCTTGATGTTGGGTGGTATAGTCTATATATGTCAATTAAGTCTAGGTTGTTAATTGTGTTATTGAGTTCTATAGTTTCCTTATTTAACTTTTGTTTGGAAGATCTGTCCAGTGGTGAGAGAGGTGTGTTGAAGTCTCCCATGATTATTGTATGGTGGTCTATTAGACTCTTGAACTTGAGAAGAGTTTGCTTGATGAACACAGCTGCACCATTAGTTGGGGCATATATATTTATGATTGTTATGTCTTGTTGGTGTATGGTTCCCTTGAGCAGTATGAAGTGTCCTTCTTTATCCCTTTTGATTAACTTTGGCTTGAAATCTATTTTATTAGATATGAGTATGGACACTCCTGCTTGTTTCCGCAATCCATGTGAGTGGTATGATTTTTCCCAACCTTTCACCTTCAGTCTCTGAATATCTTTTCCTATCAGATGCATCTCCTGTAGGCAGCATATTGTTGGGTCTTGTTTTGTGATCCATTCTACTAGCCTGTGTCTCTTAATTGGTGAGTTTAAGCCATTAACATTTAGGGTTATTATTGAGATATGGTTTGTTCTTCTAGCCATATTTGTTTATTGATATTACTAAACCTGATTTGTTATCCTCTTTGACTACTTTCCCCTCTTTACTGTCCTCCCTCCCATTGTTGGTTTTCAATGTTATTTTCCATTTCCTCTTCCTGTAATGTTTTGCCAAGGATTTTTTGAAGAGATGGTTTTCTAGCTGCGAATTCTTTTAACTTTTGTTTATCGTGGAAGGTTTTAATTTCATCTTCTATCCTGAAGCTTAATTTCGCCGGATACACGATTCTTGGTTGGAACCCATTTTCTTTCAGTGTTTGAAATATGTTATTCCAGGATCTTCTAGCTTTCAGAGTCTGTGTTGAGAGATCAGCTGTTATCCTGATTGGTTTGCCCCTAAATGTAATCTGCTTTCTTTCTCTTGCAGCTTTTAAAATTCTCTCCTTATTCTGTATGTCTAGGTGTGGATCTCTTATGATTTTGCAGATTCGGCGTCCTGTAGGCTTCTAGGATTTGGGCTTCTGTCTCATTCTTCATGTCTGGGAAGTTTTCTCGTATTATTTCACTGAATAGACGGTTCATTCCTTTGGTATGGAGCTCTGTGCCTTCCTGTATCCCAATGACTCTTAAATTTGGTCTTTTGATATTGCCCCATAATTCTTGGATGTTCTGCTCATGGTTTCTTAGCAGACTTGTTGAGCTGTCTATGTTCTTTTCCAGTTGAAATACTTTGTCTTCATTGTCTGATGTTCTCTCTTCTAAGTGATCTACTCTGCTGGTAGTATTCTCAATTGAGTTTTTAAGTTGGTTTATTGTTTCCTGCATTTCTAGGATTTCTATTTGTTTGTTTTTTATTACCTCTATCTCCCTGTGAAATTGATCTTTTACTTCCTGGATTTGTTTGTCAATGTGATCTTTCATTGTCTGATTTTGCTGTCTCATGTCTTCCTTGAGACTCCAGATCATCTGAAGCATATATATCCTGAACTCTTTATCTGACATTCCATCTGTTGCAGCTATTACCTCTTCTAAAGTTGAGTTGACCTGCATTGCTTGTGGTCCTTTCTTTCCTTGTCTTTTCATACTGCTCGCGTTTCTTTCTGCTTGGTGCAACTGTTGTGATTTTGAAATTTACCCCCTATTTATTTATATTGCTCTTATATAGTTGGGAAGTCTCCCTTGCAGGGCGGGTAGTGGCTGTGCTCCTCCTTTAATTAGGGTGGTCTGTCTACCACGCTGCCGTCGCAGGTCTGCCCCCCCTGCGGGCACGGGTGGCGGCTCTCCTCTGCCCCCACTCCAATTGTGGTAACGTAACTACCACGCCCTGGGGTCGTTGGTCCTGATCTGGATGTGGGTGGCGGCTCTGCTGGGTCCCCACTCCAATTGATGTGACGTGTCTACCACGCTGGCAGGCCTCTAGGCCGATGGGTGGCAGTTCTGCACAGCCCCCACTCCCAATGGGGGTAACTGACTACCTCTCCAACGGGTCGCTGAGCCCCCTCCGGACCCGGGCGGCGACCCTGCTCCACCCCCACTCCAACCAGTGTGACGCGACTGCCTCGGTGTTACGTGTCCACCACATTGGCAAGCTACCTGGCCTGTCTTGCCAGTGGGCCGCAGATCTGCCTGCCCTGCTTGCTCATATGGCAGCTCTGCACAGCCCCTACTCCAAATGAGGTTACTTGGCTACCGTGCCCCAGGGTTGCTGGTCCTATTCTAGGCGTGGGCGGCTACTCTCTTCAGCCCCAGCTGCATTTGGGGTGTCATGATACCACGCCGGCGGGTCACTTGGCCTGCTCTGGGCGCAGGTGGAAGCTCCACTCTGCCCCCACAGCACCCAGCAGGACCCTGGCTGAGAAGCAGTCACCGCCGGTGACTCTCCGCTGGGAGCTGGCTCCAGCGAGCGACCCCCACGGGTTCCCCAGCCCCAGGCCAAAACTGTTCCGGGAGTCAGAACCCAGTCGCCCCAAGCTCTGCGCACGCTCCACTTGGAGCTGGCCTCCACCGGCAGTCTCCACAGTTTCCTCAGACCTGGGCCAGGTTAGCCCCGGGAACCAGAATCTAGCTGCTCAGTGCCCGGCGCACGCCTTGCCAGGCACGAGCCTGTAGGAGTATTCTCCACAAGATCCCTAGTCCCGATCCTGAGCAAGAAATCTGTCTGCTAGACGCAGGCAAATACCTGCCTGAAATCACCTGTTCCATAGCTGAATGAGCTGAGATCATTAGAACATGGGGATGATTACATCATCTCTCCGAAATGGCGGCTGCTGCCCTCCTCTGTGGTTCCACCGGTGACTGGAACCAAGCTGGACCGCTTCTCTCCTCTGTCTCAAAGCCGGAACTCAGCACTAAGCGCTGCCAATGTACCACTGGCGGGAGCCCCCCAAATCCATATAGCTGCTCCCCTGCTCCGGCACCTTGCCGTTCCCCAGCGCGCGCCACAGACTCCAGCCATGGGGCGATCGCCTATCAGGCTATGCGACCCTCTGTGCGGAGAAATGGAGCTCCCACAGCCAAACCTCGCACGATGGAAATCTGTCCACTAGATTCTGGAGCACCTCAATTTCACTGGAAATTCCCAACAAGATAGAGTTCAGCCGTTTCACATCGTCTTTCTCCGGCTCAGTGACACGGCGCACTGGGGTGATGCACTCCCTTCTCTGCCATCTTCCCTCTCCCCTTCTATGTGCTTTTAAGAAGTTCTCTTTGTTACTGTTTTTTTTTAAACTTTTTTTTTTTTTTTAGCAGCAATTTAGTTATGCTAATCCTTGGCCTGGTTCTATTTATTTTTTATCTTGTTTGGGGTTTGTTGACATTTTTAGAAAAAACTTTAATGTTTTCTTAGTGCGTCAGAGATATTCATAATATTGGGGTTCACTGTGACGTGACCATAGAATTTGCCTCATTTCAGTCCCCAGTACTTTCTTTCTCTCCCCGCCCCGATCTCCACTGGTCTTTCTATTCATTTATAGTTTGTTTTAATTGGTGATTTACAAATACACACAAAAGTGTCATTCATGGTGGTATATTCACATATGTACATGGCATAATTTGGTAAATTTCTATGACTCTTTATTCAAGTGGTTTGTTTTCATCTGTCCTCCTTTTTTATTAAATATTTTTAGTATTATTTTATTTTTTACATGACAGTAGGCTATATTTTGACATACTATACAGATAAAGAATAAGTAAAAACTTACACCAATTAGAATCCCATTATTGTGGTTGTACATGATGTGTATTTACATTGGTCATGTATTTATATATGAGGATAAGAAAGATATTTCTGGTTCATTCTAATGTCGTTCCTATTACCATTCCCCCTCCCTATCTTTCATTCTCCTTTGTCTAATCCCATGAACTTCTGATCTTCCCCTCTCTCGTTGTGAGTTAGCATCCACATATCAGAGATAACATTCTGCCTTTGGATTTTTGATACTGGCTTATTTCACTTAGCATGATATTCTCCAGTTCCATCCATTTACCAGCCACTGCCATAATTTCATTCTTCTTTTTGGCTGAGTAATATTCCACTGTGTATATATACCACTGTTTCTTTATTCATTCATCCTTTGAAGGGGGCACCTAGGTTGGTTCCATAGCTTAGCTATTGTGAATTGAGCTGCTATACACATTGAAGTGGCTGCATCACTGTACTGTGATGATTTTAAGTCCTTTGAGTTCTGTCTTCTTTCTTCTTTTCTCGGGATTCCAACTGCTTGGATGTTAGAAGGGGTGGTATAGTCCTTTAGGTCAAGGACGCTCTTCCAAATCTATGGACTTTCTCCCTGTGCTTAATTTTGGAGAGTTTTGCTGATTTTCCTGTCTTGAAGTTTACATTCCTTCAGGTTTTCCTCAGGCTCACGGTGAAGTGGTCATGGGCTCATTTGATTCCTCTTCCATTAGACACCACAGTCATGTATTTCTCTCATCCAGTGTCTGAGAGCAGTTGATCAGTACATTTGTCCAGGTTGCTAGCTGTTTAAGCAGGAGGTTAAGTCCATTTTCTATAACTACACCTTGGCCATAAATTGCATTTCTTCCCTTTCTTTTATAGAGAAAAATATCAATTTCTTTTTTTGAAAATGTGGCCTTTTACCTGCTTTCTCTCTTGGAATGGATTTCACATCATGTTTTAAGGTCACACCAAATGTTTACAGGCATATTTTCTCCCAAATCACCCTTTCTCATATGTTACCCTGATAAGGAGTTTGGCATCTCATTGACAAAGTAGATTTGGTACTTTTTCTGTGATGTACTAATCTGGGGAGCCAGAAGCTAAGTTCAATATTACTAGGTTTCCTCTTTTTTTCATTGTGTTAGAGAAGTGTCGCATGGTTTTTGTATCTAAAAGCAAAGGGAAAATGTAATGGTATTGGACAGATAATGAAATGACCACAAAGCAAAGCTTGAGGAAATACAAGCTATTTTATAGGTTTTGCAGTAAATCTCACAGGTTAGAAGAGTCAAGAAGGCAAAAAAGCATTCCCCGGAGTCTTAAATTCACAAATATGACAAGTATTTAAACTTAATCAGATTGGGGCATTCTCAACTGTAAACATACCATTTTCTTTGGCTTCTTATAACAGAAAAACAAAACAATACAAAAATGATGTCACAACAACAATAACAACAACAACAAAAACTCAGTCCCTTGCTGTAGAGTATCAATTTCCAATGAATAAAAATAATAGCCCAATCTTAACTATTTCATTCAGTAACAGGAAGAGGAGAAAATATTTGGGGTGTTAAAGTTTCCATGCTGCATTGAACATTAAACAGTTAGTTAATACTTGTAGCAATTTATTTGATATTCAGAACAAGTGGCCACGATGTTTAAGGTAGACAGAAATATTTTGCTAAAGTTAATTGCCACCTGAAAAATTTATAATCTATGAAATTCAGTCCAAAATTAGGCTGTTGTGTGTGTTTGGAAATTTTAGTTAAAAAAAATCTCATTAGATTATTTACTTTCTTTCTTTCTCTTGCTTTCCTGAGGATTCAGGCTTGCTTCCGTGGTTGTGAAATTCACATTAAAGTTGTATAAAAGATAGGCTATTCTTAGTATCCTACATCCATATGAATTTTAAAGAACATTTAGCTCAATCAAACACATACATTTTGTAATCATTTTTGCCAAATACCTGCATGTTTATTCATATATATTAAACAGTGTCCTTATAACATTTTCAAGAGTGAGAAGGAGGGAATAAGATTGGTATCCCAAGGAATAAGAAAGATTTATTTTCTTCTCTGATTAGGAAAAATATAAACCAAAGAGTAGATAATTTGGAAAACTTAAGGCACACCCAGGTTTATTTCTTCTGCTATGATATTTGGTAGTATATCTGATGTTTTTAAAAAGTTGTTGTATTGGGAATGAGGGCCATATAAATATAAAATATCTAGGAAAAACTATCTTAATTGCGTCACTGGCATTGACTCACTAGGAATTAAAGAGATCTAAAACTTCTTCAGTTTGTTGTGCTTTGCAGAAATTTTCAAGAATGTTACTTCTCCCAGCCTTATTTCTTTGGGCTCTGAGTAACTTAAGAATGAACTTGATGAATTTATACCCAATCACTGAGTGATTAGTACACAGTTCAAGCTATATTTATATGGCCCTATGAGAAGAGGTGTGAACAACAGGATATCAGTCACCATGAAGTTATATTCTAGGAAGAGCACTGCTGAAGAAAACACAGGGAAATGAATAGAAATTTGGGGTATTTCTTCACAACTATAAGGAAAATAAAACAATGTAATATGGTGGAGTAAGATGGAAGGGGGCATTGGGTGTGGGATGGATAGGGTTGACCTCACAGAGGTTGTTCCATTTGGATTGGGACTGAAGTAAAGGGTAATTGCGGTGTAGAATCTTGGCAGAGAATGCTCCAAGTTGAGGGCATAGCAGGTGCAAAGAATGGACCATCCAAAAGGAAAGTAAAATGAATAGGAGAGGGCAGCAAAGTACAGGGAAGGTGCCACCATGTAGACTGTAGTGAGAATGAACTTGATTTTTACTCTAACGAGAGTGGTACCATTAGTGAAGTTTAGTGAGGGCGATGGCATGTCTACTGTATTTCTTCACAGGTTTTCTGGCTGCTCTGTAGAGTAAGGACTAGAGGAATTAGGAAGAAGAGTAGCAGGTTATTGCAAGTAAAAGTAAATATGTGCTGGACTAAGTCATGAATTACTAAACTGTGGCGAGATTTGAGGTGTATTTTGGAAGTAGAATCCAAGAAAGAAAATTAATGGATGACCATGAAGAATTTAGGAAACAATTAGGTTTTACCTGAATATTGAGGGAATACTCGATCATTGTTAATCTTGATTTAAAAATATATATATAACTTTGGAAATTTCATCTTAGTTTTCTATAAATAATCCACAGATTAGATTTGGTGGTGGAAATATGGAGTGGGTAGTTGCTTTAAATTTTCAGGTTTAGAATAAAGCTCTAAGATGGCAAATTAAAGTTGATAGCTATTAGCATATTCATGAAGTTTAAGGTAAATGGTCTGATGACATAGAGTTTGAGAATATTAAGAGAAAAACATGGAGGACAGACTTTTATGGCAGCTCAAAATTTGCAAGGTTGGTAGAGGAAGAGAAATAGCAAAGCAGACAGAGGAACTGTACAAAAGTCTTGGAAGAAAGTCTCTCAGCTATTTCTACTTCCTGTAGTTTGTTGGCTTCAATTTCTGTTCCCAGTCACCAATATCGATAATGTCCATTTTCTTTTTTTGTGTGGTATTTTAATTAATTGTTTTATTTATATATGACCATGGAATGCATTTCAATTCATATTACACACATAGAGCACAAACTTTTCATATCTTTGGTTGTATACGAAGTATATTCACACCAATTCATGTCTTCATACATGTACTTTGGATAATGATGTCCATCACATTCTACCATCATTTCTAACCCCATGCCCCCTCCCTTCCCCTCCCACCCCTCTGCCCTATCTAGAGTTCATCTATTCCTCCCATGCCCCCCTCCCTACCCCACTATGAACCAGCCTCCCATATCTCCATCACATGGGATTAGGCTCCAAATTTCTTAATAAGACTCCTATAGCACAAAAATTAAAACCAAGAATCAATAAATGGGATGGACTCAAACTAAAAGATTTCTTCTCATTAAAAGAAATAATCTGTGAAGTGAATAGAGAACCTACATCTTGGGAGCAAATCTTTACCCCTCACACATCAGATAGAGCACTAATCTCTAGGGGATATAAAGAACTCAAAAAGCTAAACACCAAAAAAGACAAATAAACCAATCAACAAATGGACCAAGGACCTGAACAGACACTTCTCAGAAGAGGATATACAATCAATCAACAAATATATGAAAAAATGTTCAACATCTCTAGCAATTAGAGAAATGCAAATCAAAACTAAGATTTCATCTCACTCCAGTCAGAATGGCAGCTATTATGAAGAAAAACATCAATGAGTGTTGGTGAGGATGTGGGGAGAAAGGTGCACTCATACATTGCTGGTGGGTCTGCAAATTGGTGCAGCCAATATGGAAAGCAGTAGGAAATTCTTTGGAAATCTGGAATGGAACCGCCATTTGACCCAGCTATCCCTCTCCTCTGTCTATACCCAAAGGACTTAAAAACAGCATACCTCAGGAACACAGCCACGTCAATGTTTATAGCAGCACAATTCACAATAGCTAAACTCTGGAGCCAACCTAGATAATATCCATTTTCATCAAACATTTTTTTCCTAGTCTATTTTTTTCCCTCAAAGTTTGCATTTTAGGGAACTTACCCTATTATTCTAAGGTTGAGGTTGTTATAAACTGGAACTATTGGCTTCAACTTTCTGACCTAGTTATTTCCCATGTTGTAAATTCAGCAGAAATGCATATGCACGTTTCCTTCTCTGTGGTAGGTTGTTTTGCAAAATGATCTTTGTTTCCCACTTCCTGTCTCCATGCTGTTAATATCTGATTGCATCTTTTTTCATCAAAAGCAGAAGCTATTAGTGACCATTTGGATATGCGCCCCTATGACCCACTTTGGTCAAGAAAAAGTGATGGAAGTGACTTTGCCCTAGTTATGTGCCTTGACCACGAGAAGCCTGTGTTCATCCCCCCACCCCCCACCTCTCCACATCTGTCTCTCTCTCTCTCCCTTTCTTCCTGTCGCCCTCTCTGAACTTTGCCTAGTCACTGTGTGTCAAATCCTGTCTAGCCTGCTGAAGGATGAAAGACTACATGGAATCAAGAAAAGCTATTGCAACCGAAGTCATCTTAGAATCATCATGCTCCATAAACCACTGCCTGATTCCAAGACATGAGTGACTGACTATAGCTGGGATCAGTAGAACCACCCATCTGAGCCCCATCTAAATTACCGACACACAAAGTCATGAATTTAGTAGTGGTTATTTTTGGCTATTAATGTTGAGTTGGTTTGTGGTATAGTGACTGATGTGTTTTGCTTTCATTCTTACAGAACTTGATAAAGAAAGAGGAATTGACATTAGTTAAACCTTGGGATATGATGACTTACCAAAACTTTTGGTAAGGAATTGAATAGCATTCTAAAATTTACAGAAAGTTACCTGTGACTCGTGTATTGTCAAGAGCCATGAACAGGAGTAAGGAAACTAGTTTTCTTGGTCTTGGATATTAAATTCACTAAGGCCATTTGAAGAGATCGCCACATTCACTGATTCTTTATTTCCACACATTTGTAATGAGGAGTGAAGATCAGATTCTAAAAATTTCCATTCAGGCTGATTATGAGATGTTCCTATAACATATTCAAACAACTCATGGATATGTTATATTTGATATGGCTAAAAAGACTTTATTCTATTAATCAACCTTTAGTGATTCTATCACATCCTGACATGAACAAATTTTTTGCTCCCAAATTTTTAGATTAATTTAATAATTAATTTACCAATTACCTATATTATTGACCACTTCCAAACAAAGCCATCAAACTTAGTTATGGTGTCCACGGATCTTAAAAGAAACCTCTATCACATATAACTAAGATCAGAATTTGATTTGTGGCTAAAATCTCAGAAAAACAAAACTAAATTTACCTCCTCTGCAGATATCATCAATTTTATTTCCCCAATTCTCTTTATTGAAGTTTCTTCATTGCCTTGGCTTGTTGGAGTCTTTGGAATATATTCATCATTTGACTCATTCCTCTTATCCCCAATTTTCCTCCTGAAAGACTTTCCGGTCTTGGGCTCTCGGTGGCCATATCTTAACTCTATGAATGATCCCTCTTGTGCTTTCTTTTATGTTATTCCTTTGGCCTGACATGGTATTTCTTTTATTTCTTCACATTTAACTTGTTTTCCAGGGATTTTAGCAAGTTCCAGCTCATCTATGAATGTTTTAAACTATGTTAGCCTCTTTGGCCTACACTGCTTTATCTTCTCTCTCAACCTGAAGTCTGAGCCAGTACAGTGCCTGATACCATACCACTTATTTAGTCATATAAACCACCATATCCTCAACCCACACAGAACTAAACTTATTCAGTGTTTTCTCAGAATGTGCCTTACAGTGATAATATATAGTAACATATCAATTAAATACTTATTTACTGGCTAACAAAGCATAGAATCAGTCTGATGGAATTAGACAATTGTGTTTAAAAGTTTAAAACGGGTAAAAGGAAAGAAGAAAGTCCTCAATCAAGAAGTGACTGATATATGATGACTTAGAAAGCAAATATAAATAAGGCACAGAGAGAGATGAGTTAACAAGAGGTAATTTAAATATACCAGGAAGTCAGTGCTAGTGACTGCTCTCCTCTGGTCACTGATGTGGTCAATTAGTCACTCGGCTATCTCAGTTGCGGGAAGTAGAGGCACGGAGTCAACACATAGACACTGGGAGCTGGTGAGAAAATTGGCTAGTGGTAACCTACCTGACGTCCAGTAGTTCAGTTTATTTTTGGAATGCATACAATTGTTATAGGTTCAGGTGGGGTGTGCCCGTCAATCATACATAATCAAGATAGTATCCATAAGCCAATCATCTTATGCCCAATGTAACTGCTCTATGAGGATGTTCTAAATATTGCTATCATCAGGAAGGGTCAGGCTGAACAAGTGTAGATTCTTCAAGCACTCTGAGCTGCTCATAGCTAAGAGCTATTCCAACAAGTGATCAGAACTTGAAAGATCATGCACATCAAGGAAACCAACTTGATATTAAATTTTGAGTAGACCTAAGAATCTCAGCAAACTTTTAATCATTATTTGAGATGTCTGTGGTGTTTGCACTAAAACAGTTTTTAGACTATTAATAATATCTACTATTTCCACTATTCAATAATATTGTATGTGTTTATTAGATGTCTACGCTGAGGTAGGCTGTGGTACTTAAAATACAATCATAGAAAGACATATTTATGTATATCCACAAAATTTAATCTACCAGAATGTCCATGGGGCATTACATAATGAAAACAATTCAGCTCTTCAATCCTAAGAAATATTTGATAGTATAATATTTAATAATAATAAAGCATGCAAGATAAATTATTTTATAATTTTTATTAATATATATATGTAAGTGCATTCATATAATATAGTCATGCTTTGCTTAATATTGAGGCTATATTCTGAGATATGGGTCACTGAGCAATTTTGTCATTATACAACCATCACAGAGTGTATATTCACAAACTAAATTAGCAATGACTTCAATAGGGGTTATAATGTTAAGGGACCACTGTTATATATGCGGTTGACCAAAATGTCATTATGTGGCCTGTGACTGTATGCAAAACAATAAAAACAGCAGGACATTAATATTTAATTCATAAATTCATTTTGTGAGAGACTGATAATACTCCTAATATGTAATTCATTAAAAATTGAGCTATCATACAATGTGCAAACATGCTCCTAAGTGTGTTTAGGGAGCTATATGCACATGGACTTGAACACACCATAGCTTACTAGTTGTGGTTACATTTAGGTGATAGGCTTTTCTTTGCTTCTTTATCTGTATTTCCTCAATTTTTACCAGAACATATGTATATGCTTGTAATCACAGTGGAAACGTTGTAAAACTTAAAACATATGCTTTTAAAGCACAAAGCATCACATGACCTTAACGGGGAGGGTATCTTGTCAGTCATGGTTACACCAGTTGACAATGCATGTGGTTCTCGGAATGCAATCCTCATTTGTCCCTTGGAAGCACTGGCCAAGGGCTACTTTGTAGAGTTCTCTTTTTCTTTGTATCAGGCTGACTTGCCCCATTGTACCTGTCATCAGCCTGTAATTACTATGATCAAGTCCTCAGTCATGTCTCTCAGTCTGAGGGACCTAGGTATTTGTTCTTCGAGGCATTATATAAAAAGAGTGAACAATACCAAACAGAGTTGTTTGTCTGGAGAATGCCCTTATATTCAAATAAAATAATCTCAAATAGAGTCATTGGCCTAATGAACAGAGCCCTTCCTCCCTTGCTGGGTACCTCTGATCTCCCTGGCATCAATTAATGACTCAGCCTACATGGGGGTTTCCCCAATCAAGGATTAAAATCCAATCTTAACATAGCCCAGCCAAAGCTACTGGAAACTCAACTTTCTTTCTTTGTTTCTGAAAATGATTTCACATCTTTGTAAACAAGTATCTTTGGTTCAGCACTGTTATTGGCCAGCAAAATTACTTTGTGATTAAAAGTACAGACTTTAGTGTTTGGATACACCTGGATCCACAGCGAAGCTCATTGTGATTTTGAACTTGCCAGAAGGTGATATTCAATTTCCTTGAGACTCAAGATTTTCATCTATAAAGTGGAGAGATAATATGCTCTATTTGATAAAGTACTTGTGCATTATACATAGCCTTAGTATTCACAAATTGGTTAATACATACTTAGCTTTATGAAGATTATGAATACTTTTCAGCTTAAAAATACTTGTGAGAGCATGGTTTTGTATGGTGACACACTTAGATATCAGAGAAATCTGGGTTACAATTATTCTAACCCCCACACAAACCAGTGAAATTTGTATGTTCCTTAATAGGTGGAACAAAAAATATTTTAAATTTTACTTTCCAGCATTATTATAAACATATAATAGAAAATATTTGTAAAAGCACATATAACTTCTTTCAACATATTTATTAGTATCACCTTTATACCAGTTAATGAAATTTTATAATAATCAAATGTTGAACTGGCTTGTTAATAATATATTAGAATTTATAGCTTTTTCCTCCTTTTTTTAAATTCTAAATAATGTATCCATATCCATTTGACTCTCATTTATGGTAAAAGCAAGGGTATTGTCACACATTTTTGTGTAATGAAAAGATATGACAAAGACTCATTAGAGTTAGACGATGAGAGAAAAACCAAGAAAGAGAAATGAGATAAATTTTGGCAATTTGCAATAGGACATTTTTCCTCATTCAGAATATATTTCTTTTTCCTTTTTAAAAATCCATTACAAGGCAAGGCATTTCTCAAGATTAATACTTACTCAGATGTTATTCTGGTTTTGGGCGGGTAAAGAAAGAAAGTGCCATCTGCAGTTACGTATCTATGAGAAAATAATGCCCAGTTACAAATGATGAGCAATATTAATAGAGCTTTATAATTCCTCGTCTATAGATGACCTTTAAAGAGAATTGTAGTTATTATCTTACAATATTCCTTCATTTATTAGCTGTCCCTTTCCTGAATTCTCTTGCTATTATATTAGCAGAAATATAAATACATGGCTTGAAAATAGAGAAATATGATTTAACCATTATAATAGCTCAAGGCTCTCAAGTTCAATTCAATTTTTTTTTCTCATTATATGAGGGGTTTGAAACTGAGGGTGGATGCTAGACCAGGCAGTTGAGGAGCGAAATCCAGACAACTTTATCTCTGGCTATTAAATTAGTCATAAAGGGCATTTTATTTTTTGAGACTGGGTGGAAGTTCATTTAAGTAATTGGATAGTCCTCTAGGATTACATTATGAGATATTATTGTTGGGGAAATCATCTGAGTCATAAGTAAAATGACTGATATGAACAGAAAGAAATGATAAGAACGTCTCATTTTTCTCTTATTCACCTAAATCTCCACTATCGAATATTCAACAGGAAAAAAAAAGACTATTAGGATGACTGATGAATCGAACTACCCAAAAAGGAAAAAAACCACACACACACACACACACACACACATACACTTTCCATGTGACCATGATTGGAAACCCAGTAATGAGCCAGTCGAAATCCCTAGGTGAAAGAAAAATATAATTTACTTCTATTCCTTCTTATGGAATATTGACTGAGAAATTATGTGCACGTTCTCAGCACCCCAGAGGAGGCTGAGATAAAATTTTAACTTCTAATTTACTCTGAACCTTTCCCCATTAGGGTTATGAATTCAAGCTGATAAAGAAGTTTCAAATCACTACCTGATATAATGTTATTAGTGACTTTCTCATTTTCTTCTTTTTTCCCCCCTTTAGCTTCTCTCCTTTTCTGTCCCTAATTGCTTTTAAATACCATATTTCGGTTTTCCCTGAAGAATAGTTATTTGGGGGAACGTGGTGATATTGGAAAGGCTGCTCACTGTTAAAGAAATGGGAAGTGTCCAATGTTATGTTCATCTCAGTTGGAATTTGAAAAACTACCTTATATTTAGTATAAACAGAAAAAAAATGATCTGAATATCATTGAGAGAATAGATGGTAAATCTCTAAGCATTTTTTAAAATCATTCCATCTCAGAAATTAGCTTAATCCTACTAGAGATTTGAAGGCATTAGGATAAGAGGAAGAAAAAAAGTTATATGGCACACTACGGGGAAGTCTTTTTATAAAATGTTTTCTATAAGTGTAATGATGAGTAATTTCACTGAAAAAAAAAAGAATTATGTGTATGGTCAAGTTAGACAGTTAACCTGGGAGCTGGGCCTGAGCTCTGTGGAATTAGAGGACATTTCCTCCTGTGCAGAATAATCCTTGTAACACATTTCTCATTTTCATCTCTTACCTCTTCTAATTTTGATCAATTTAGAGATTTCATTTCTTGCCTAATTGAGAAACTTCTTTCTTCAGCCAAAGGTAGGCTTTCTTGTGACATTAATGTAAAATCCTCAGTTTATTATAAGGTGACATGTCAATTCTAAAATATAACTGTCTGATAAAAGGGGTTACTGAGGATGGTATGGTTTGGAACACTTCATCCCCAGGGCACCAGAGTTCCATTAGTGGATTTAAAAAATGATGGCATTATTGGGAGGTGGTGGGAACTGTAGGAGTTGGGATTTAGTTGAAGGAGTGAGTCCCGTAGGATGTGCCCTTGGAGGCTATGTCTTGTCCCTGGTCCCTTCTCCTCTTCCTACAGTTACCCCCACCCCAAGTCATGAATTCAAATTATTAATCCATCAAATATATTAATTTTCCAATTAGGTTACAATCTCATAATGTTGCCTCTGAACATTCCTGTGTCACCTAACCTGAGCTTTCGGGGGGACATCTTATATTCCAACTATAAGAGTATCTAAAAGAAAAATCTGAAATACATGTCCTAAGAATTACCCACTATGGATCTTTAGTAAGATGAGTAAAGTAAGGTTTATTTACAATATACCATGTAGTATGCTAATATCTTTACCATATTATTCCCTGAATATTTACAATCATTTAGCACAATAGGTCTTTTTAGCCCCATTTTGTACCTGACACACTGGGACGCAGAAAGGAAAACAAATTTTTTGCTGGTTCATAGGAGTATTAAATGGCAGAAAAACCTTCTAAAGTTTTTTTTTTTTTTTTGAGAGAGAGAGAGAGAGAGAGAGAGAGAGAATTTTTTAATATTTATTTTTTAGTTTTTCGGTGGACACAACATCTTTATTTTATTTTTATGTGATGCTGAGGATTGAACCCAGTGCCCCGCGCATGCCAGGCGAGTGTGCTACCGCTTGAGTCACATCCCCAGCCTAAAGTTATTTTGATATCTAAAATCCACTCTATTGGGTTGGGCAAGAAATCATGTTTTCCTAAGTCCTCAGGGAAACATTGGCAGAATTCTCTCCATTCTACTGAATACTTCAGGAATAGTCACCTCTCTCAGTGAAACGATACTTTCTTTGATATCATAAACTCTTGACTACAGTTCACTTGTTCTCACAACATCTCTAGCCATGAGTTATGTAATGCAGCTCTTTCTAAATTTCATACTAGACCATCAATACCAGCATCTTCTGGGAACCTGTAAGAAATGCAAGTTCTTGGAATCCTAGCCAGACATTCTAAATCAAAACTCTGAGGATGGGGCCAGCAGGTGACTCTGACTCATAAAATTTTGAGAACCAGCAAACTAATTATTAACTTAGAAAATCACTGAGTTGCATAGACCTCTGAATCTCTCGTTTTAGAGAGATGTTTTTCCTCTTACGCTGTAATCAATGATGTAATATTCCATGGGGCTTGAGATGGAGTTTTTCTACTACTAGTATAAAGTAGATTAGTGATCTGAACTCTTCATCTGTGTGTGTGTGTGTGTGTGTGTGTGTGTGTGCGCGCGTGCGTGCGCACGTATGCGTGCATGCATGTGGGTAGATTCAGCCCTATGTATCTACGGATTCTGCAGCTGTAGATTCAACAACTGCCAATCAAAAATTTTTTTAAAAAACTGCACCTGTACAGAACATGTACAGACTTTTTACTTGTTATTACTGTTTAAACAGCATAGTATACATAGCATTTACATTGTATTAGGTTTTATAAGCCTTCTAGAGACGATTTGAAGTGTATGTGTTTATATGCAAGTACCACACCTTTTTATATAGAGAACTTGAGTATCAGCAGATTCTGGTATCTACAGGGGCTCCTATACCAACACCCATGGATACTGAAGGACACATGTGTGTGTATATATGTGTATATACATATATACATATATACTCATATACCCACACACATTTGATTTTCTAAACTGAGTAGACACAAATTTAAATGTCTGCATCAAGATAACAAAAGGCGAATGATATTAAAAAAAATATATTATTGTTTTGTGACAACCCCTAGATGGTGGCAGCAAAGAGAAAGAGAAAAGTCTCAACAAGAAGGAACGGAAGGAGAAAGACGAAACATACTCCAGATGGAATTCAGCACATTAGTTCATATATTTCTTGCTTTGGCTTTGAATACACACTGAAAAAAAAAACAAAGGAAATCCAATTTTATTTGAAAATAAAGTATTTTGGACATCACCCAAAGATCAGTCCAAAGCAGAGTATCAGGGAAGAGCGAGAACAATGCATTTTTCAGTGTAGTGTTACGTGGAAACCACTTCTAGAACCATAAAATATAGTAAGTTGTTTTTCCCCCATATGGCACTTTGCACATTACTTACACTATGGTTACTACAGGATTAGTATTTTGAGGGCAGATAGTTTCATTGTTTCATGAAATATTGAATTTCTACCGCATTGCAAAAGCTCTATGTGGGGAAGAGTGGAAAAGACAGACATACAGCTGCTCAGGATGCTTTCTAGAGAAATGCCTCAACCAAAGCAATCCATTAAGACCATTTACTTATCTCTGCTAAGTGCTACCAAACAGAATAGGCTATTTTGAAGCCGTATAATTTAAGCTCTTAACCTGATGAGAGTCTTTAAGATTTAAAAAATGATTGGGAAGTAGCCAAACGAAAAGCAGGGGAAGGGTGTTCCAGCCTGAGACTATCACAAGCAAAGCCACTGTCTTGGGGAGAAGCTTAATTTATTAAAAAATAAATAAACAACCTATGTTAAAAGAAGATAAAATGATTGATAGTGGATGTGAGGCTAAAGAAGAAAGGAGACAGGTAACATAAGGGTGGAAGGGATATAAGGGGGAGAGGGAGAGGGAGAAGGAGAGAGAGGATCCCTATGGATACCAAAATCTGCTGATACTCAAGTTCTCTATATTATCAGAGCAAAGAATATTTTACTGAGATGGTGCAATCTTTCCCTATAACTAACTGTCCCTGTCTTGTTATGTCCTTTTGCCACCAAGGTGTATCTGAACATTCCTTTAGGAAAAGATAAACTCAGATCTCTGGTGAGCTGATGGAGTGGAGGTCATGGTATTGGGATGTGCTTGTGCAGGATACTTTCTGTAACCCTTCAAATTGGATGGGCATGATAAATAACATGTAAATAACAGTGATCCTGGAAGTCTCCATTCTCTATCCATGAATGGGGTCAGGAAATTCTATCTCAAGGTGCTTTATTGGTTCTGGAGTCATTTTTTCTTTTTTTTTTCTTTTTTTTTTTTAAAGAGAGAGTGAGAGAGGAGAGAGAGAGAGAGAGAGAGAGAGAGAGAGAGAGAGAGAGAGAGAGAGAGAATTTTTAATATTTATTTATTTATTTATTTTAGTTCTCGGCGGACACAACATCTTTGTTGGTATGTGGTGCTGAGGATCGAACCCGGGCCGCACGCATGCCAGGCGAGCGCGCTACCGCTTGAGCCACATCCCCAGCCCTGGAGTCATTTTTTCATCAACCCAGCAGAGCAGTGTATGAAACCAAATGGAAACGCGACTGTTCTGAATGATGTGGCTTCATTCTCAGTATTTCAGTTAATTTTGCACATGAGACAACTATGGACCAGGGAGAAATGTGACAGATATAGGTTAACAGAAGTGGATACAGAGGGATCCGGGACTTGATTTTCCTCCTCCATATCCTATTTAGAAGACATCCTTGAGTATACAATATATATCCCATGCTAAATGGTAGAGACAGAATTCTCACTTCTGAACAATATGAACCCCAAAGAAGCACCATCTTTAATAGGAAATGATACTTCAGCAATGTGCATTACTGAAGGTCTGAATTTTAGTTCTGGTAAATTCACAGGATGGAACACTCTGCAAGAAATAAAATAAAAATAAGTTCCAAATATACCATCTTGGATAACTCCCCAAATAGAAAGTTGTTTAATCACATTTTCATATGTCCCTTTTAAGTAATCTAAAAATAGACCAAA
Organism: Ictidomys tridecemlineatus; assembly: GCF_052094955.1. Lineage (NCBI taxonomy): Eukaryota > Metazoa > Chordata > Mammalia > Rodentia > Sciuridae > Ictidomys > Ictidomys tridecemlineatus. Next base: position 27,885,873 of record NC_135480.1, on the reverse strand, counting down.
ATATAGATAAAATGATTATATCTTATTTATATACACAAACATATACTTTAAAAAGACAGAGGCATGCGCAAACTCCAGAATAGTAAAGACTCTGGGGAAGGGAGAAAGGATGGAGCTATGGAGGAGACTGAATCTATATTTCATTTCCCTAAAAGTATCTGAAGCCAATATTAGAAAATGTCCTTTGTTAATTTTTGTTGATAGGTAAAAGGGCATAGATTATATTTGTCTCTGTAACTTCCCTCTGTGGGCAATAATTTCTAAAGTTTTCGAAGGGAATAAAGTGTGGAATAGGTTCCAAGAAAAGGAATATAAATACAGTTATCCTTGTGGCCGAGGTTTTGCTGTGTGGCTCAGGATGCTGCAGACCTGAGCACTGCATGGTTTCACCCAGAATGAATGAAATATGGGGCCAAGAGACCAGCTTAGCATTTGTCTTGCATAAGTGTTTGTGCAATTATGGTTTATTTCATTTTCCCCCCTAATAGTGAAACATGTTAGAACTGCATGGAATTGCTTAACACTTTATCATATTCTTACCACTTATTGGGGCCCCTTAAGTGTAACTTCAGAAAAAAGTACATAATTTTATTTGTTTATGCTTTCCACATTGCTGGGTGCACAGCTGTTGCTCCATAAATGATGACTGATGGATTTGCTCATTTATCCTTTCATAAATTCTCAATACACATTCATTTTTAAAATGTGTAGGTCATCAAAGCGTATGTTGCTCTGAAATTCTACTTTGGTGTTCACAAGGGATATGGAAAATGCACACAGTAAACACAATAAAATAATTTATTTGGTGAAAATAGAAAAGAAGAATGCATAAATTCCTACATAGAGACCTTTAGTATGGTCATTAGATTCATGGCCTTCTTTGGTTAGCATAGTTCAAGTGATGTCTTGAATATTTCTGTAACTTCTGACTGTATCATGGGTAAAACCTACTCTGGACAATTTCCATTTGTGATTCAAACTCCTTCTAGGACAGGAGATCACTCTGCATCCCCTTCTTACCTGCTCTCCCAAGAAACTCCTCTTTGTGTCTTATTCTTCACCCTCAGTGATGAGCCATTCCCATCTCCTAGTAGACAACAAATACCTGTTGCCAGGAGGCTGAGGCAGGAAGATCACAAGTTCAAATCCAGCTTTAACAACTTAGCAAGATCCTGTCTCATAATAAAAAGTAAAAGTGCTGTGTATGTAGCTCAGTGGTAAAGCACTCTAGGTTAAATCTCCGTGCCAATAAATTAAATAAATAAATAAACAAACAAATAAATAAATAAATCAGCTCCACCAAAAATGAATACCTGTTGCTTTTGTATAAACTTGCTTAACCAATACAACATAGTTTTATCTCCGTTAGTCTATCTCAATGACCTTGTCCCTATTTGAGAGAGAAGTTGTTCTTTCACATGTGTCAGTGTCTTTAAAAAGGGCTTTTTAGACTTGAAATTCTCAAGCACTGAATTATCAATAAGTCTTAAGCAATGTGTTCCACTGGCACCTCAGCCTAAAAAAAGACTGGCAGAAAGTTAAGGACTTTCTCTGAAATTTTCCAAAGAACTGGGGCAGTTCTAAACAGGCCAAAAGCATTAATGAATATCCTAACCTCTAGCTACTCATTGCTACTCATTGAAAAACGTTGTTTACTCCAGCTGTGATTCCAAGGAGGCATTAACAGCCATGATATGCAAATACAATCCCTTCTTCTCTTGGAGTTCCAATTCTACTCTGAAATAGTGGGCCCTCTGCAGGCGAAGATGGGGTACTGTAGAGAATCCTCGGAGTTTTATCATCTTACCATCTTATTTTGCATACAGTATTTCTGTAGACCTTGTGATTCTTAACTGTTTGCTTTCTCATGATATGTATACCAGATTATCATATGGACTTCTCCAAATGTTTGTAAGAGGGATCATAAGATATAAATTATTTATGTTGTGGGCACATAGCAAACAATCAACTAAAGGATAATTAGTAGACCCTAATACACTTTTGTGAGTATTGTGCCAGGGACATTGAGCGGCATTGAGTGTAGCTTAGAGGATTTGAGATTTATATATTTTGACAGAAACAGAAATTTTTGGAGGAAAGGAAGAGTTACACTGTAGAGATGTTTACTTGAAGGCATGTTTTGGTACCCGAAAAGGAAGGACCTAAGATTTTTATTTTGGTGTCATCTACAATAATGAAGGCAAAATGTTGGCTAGGGTGTGAGAGTTAAGGTGAACATGGTGCAGTTGTGGGTAAGCACATGGGTTTCAGAGGCATGTCTGTGGTATTTATAGCTTTCTAATTTCTCTTATCTTTTTTTTTCTCCTACATTAAATAGAGATGATGGGGAAAATAACGAAGATTCAATGAAATCATGCATCAACAATGTATAAATTCACTTATCAAAGTGCTGGGTTTTTAATAAGTAGAAAACAAATATTATATATTATAAAATGTGTTAAATATTTATTAAATGCCTAGTATGTCTTAGGAGCTTGGAATACATCCATTAAAAAAAAAGACCATCATGTTTATTATTTACAAAATTTAGAAGAATCAGATAGAAGGGAAGAGGACTGAATCATGGTAAATTCTTAGAAAAGAAGTCATTTAAAGATACTTTTCTATCTCCCTCTTTCTCTCTTTTAGATGTTGCTGATACCCTCCATATCCTCTTGGGTCTCACCCTCAGCTTTGAAGGTAACTTTCTGTGGACACCTGCAACTCTCTGTGCCTGACAACACTTTTCTTTCTTTCCTTCTGTGTGTGTGTGTGGAGGGGAGGGGCTGACAGAGCACTCTAGACCAGCATATATAATTAGCCAGAAAAATGAGAGTTAATACCTTAGTAAACATTCCTTATCTCAGGACAAATGGACAGTAGGGGGAGAAATATCCTTGTTGTTCATGTGGGATAATTCCAAGGTGCATACTCCTTTGTCTCCCAGATTTCCATAGTGGGTTTTCGTTCCTTACCCAGAGGCTATGCTACAGCTGGATAATAACTTCTGTATTGGCCCCATTCCTCGCCTCTCTTCTCCCTGTCCCATCAATCATCCTAAACTACTACTTACACTCAAATCTGTGTCTCAGAGACTCCTTCTCAAGGATCTCAAGAAAACACCATGAACAAAGGAAATTAACTTAGTATTTATTAAATGCCCTAAAGACACTGGACAAATAGACTCTACTGTATCTCAATTATCGTTCACAAAAAAAAACTTGCACTGTGATAATTACCTCATTGTACATGTGATAAAACTTAGGGTGAGAGAATAAATAATGTACATCAGGACTCCAGTTCTTATATCCTTTCTACCACATTTAACTGCTTAACTTTAACTCTGAAGACAAATATCCCATTAAGATTCAATTAATTAAGTAAATAATTTGTATATTAGACTGCAGTAACCTTTTTGTCTAAGATCCTGTGGTTATAGTATTTGACTTTGTCAGAGTTAATTAATATATGAATTTAGAAAAAAAATTTCCTGTAAAGTATCATTTTTGCAACTAAATCAGTTTAGGTGACTGGATGGGTGTGTATGTTGAGGTGTGCATATGTGCATGTTTGTGTACACACACACACACACACACACACATTGAGTGTGAGAGAGAGAGGTTATTATTATTATTATTTTTATCCTTAGGAAGCTTTAGACGTGAATTTTTTTCTGGCCTAATTTTCTTATAAGCTTGAAGGTCTTTATAATTGTCACTGCAAGCATGTGTCCAGTTCATTTAAATCTCATTTAAGCCCATTATGGCTTTCTACAGATAGCTCAAAGATGATGTGATTTGATTTTTTTTTTCTGAAGCCACCACAATGGAGCTCCACCAATGTGTTCTTTCTGATGTCTCTCAGCTTCGCTTTGTGCCCTGCAGAGTTTGAACCCCCTCCACACAAGAAATCTGAGAGAAAATGTCAGTGCTGTCATCTGAAGATTTCATCTGAATTGCAAAGCACTGGCTTATGGCCCCATTTATAACTCTAGTTTTAGAAACTACTTTTTATGACTAAGAAAGGCATTTTTTTTAAAAAAAAAAAAAGGATTCAATAAAAAGGATAACTGGGTTGACAAAGAATTGGAAAACATGTGTTAGGCAACTTTGACTCTCAGCGTGAACATGAAATTTCAACCAAAGGTGCCCCTGCCGATCACTTACTTAAGACCAGATGATGGACTTCAGTTTGCCCAATGGATGGGGGAAACATGGGGCTATAGGAGTACAAGGTTTTGGGAATGAATCAGATTTGAATCCAAATACTGATTATCTCTTATGACTGGTACTTCTTGGCCCATAGTTGGAATACAAAAATGTTAGTTGAATTACCCTTTTCTAAGTTAAGAATTATATGCCTCACTTTAGGCACCTGGGAATTGAGGATAATACAGCCTCAGCAAAAAACGAGGCACTAAGCAACTCAGTGAGACACTGTCTCTAAATAATAGACAAAATAAGCCTGGGGATGTGGCTTAGTGGTTGAGTGCCCCTGAGTTAAATCCCCGTTATTTCCCCTTCCCCGCAAAAAAAAAAAAAAAAAAAAAGTAAAAATTGATCCCTGATGTCAAGAAGCCAACAGTCATATTTAAATACAAACCAAGTACAGAATGGCATATACATTTAAATGTGATAATCCAAAGTGTTTACTAGTTCCTGGCACACATTAGTGCTCATTCTTATATTTCTTTTTAGCCACTTAAATCTTACTTATTGGTCCAGAAAAAAATTTAAGATTCATTTCTCTCATGAATCCCTCATGAGCTGCTGCGATTATAGGCATGTGCCACTGCACCTGGCAATTTTTACACTCTTAAATAATTGCAAGTGTCTTAGTTCATTTGGGTCGATACTATAAATACTATAAACTAAGCAATGTATAAATGACAGAAATCTATTTCTCCCAGTTCTGGAGTATGGGAAGTTCAATATCAAGTATCCCCAAGATTCAGCATCTGGTGAATTATATCCTGGTTCAGTGGTGGTATCTTCATCCTAATCCTCTCCCTAAACCCCTGTCTCCAAATGCCACTGTATTAGTAGTGATAGGTTTCAGCATAAGAATTTTGAAGGGGACATTCCGGCCTGGTCCCCTAAAATTCATGTCCTTCTCTCATACAAAACACATTCATTTCATTCCAATAGCCCTAAAAGTCTTCACTAATGCCAGTATCAACCTGAAGTCTAAACTCTTATCCTGATATTCTTAATATGGGTAAGAAACATGGTGTGATTGATTCTGAGGCAAACTGTTCATTGTGAACCCATGAAATACAAACACGTTACATGCCTTCACAATGCAGTAGAAGGACAGGCTTAGGGTAGACCTCCCACTGCAAAAGGGAGAGATAGGAAAGAAAAAAAAAAGATTAACAATTTCACATAATTCCAAAAGGTTAAGGTTGGGAATAATCTTTTAGATTGTGTCATCCAGACACCCGGAGGCAGGAACCCTTTTTTCAGACCTAGAATTGGTAGGACACCATGGCTGTTGATAGTCTTATCACTGCAGTGATTTGCTACAGTTGTCACACTGTGGGTCTGTGCCTAGGTCACATGCCCATGACTTCCCCAATTGGGAATCCTGCTTCTATAGTTCTAGTCTGAAGTCCTAGAGGCAACCCCAGCCAAAACTCTGTTGGACCTTACCCTAATAGGGACTCTCTGTGGTGGCCTAACATTATGGCAGAGTTCTCTACCTAAACCTGTGGGTCTTCAGGTCATTCTTTGAAATCAAGGTGGAGGCAGCCATAACCCCAACAGCTCATGCTCTTTATGTACCAGTAGATACGACACTGTGCGGATGCCATCTGTGTTCTCTGGAGAGCCAGGCACCATGACCTGTGCTGTACTGTTGCAGCTAAGAAGCCCAGCGCTAGGGTATGGAGAATAGAGTCTTGATTTGACAGCAGGCAGTAAGCACAATTTCCTTTGAAATTGTGCTGTCCCCAGAACTTGGCAGTCTGGTCCTATGATGGTAAGGTAACCCCCAATAATCTCTGATTTTCTTCAGAGTTATTTTTTTTTCCATTGTCTTTATCACTAGCACTTGGTTTCCCCTGACAGGACAGATCTACACTAACCTCATCAAAGAGTCTCACTTGACCACACACTTATCCCCAGAGCATGCTTTGTCATTATTTCAGTAGGAGTAGAGTGAGACTTTTCTAAATTTTATGTTCTACATCCTTTTGTTCGACAGTTCTGTCTTTATGTCATTCCCATCTACTCTCATTTTACTATCAGCACTCAAGAGAAACCAAGAGACACCTTCAAAGCTTTGCTTAGAAATTTCTTTAGCCAAATAACCCATTTGCAAACATCATATGGATCCCACGTTCTACTCTCCACAAAATACTAGGACATGGAAACAATTCAGCCAAGTTCTTTTCCACTTTATAATAAGCACGACCGTTTCCACCATCATTCAATGTTCTTCACTTCCACTATGACTTCACCAGAATGGACTTTGTTTCCCATGTTTCTTCCAACATTATGATCTTGACCACTGAGGTATTCTCTAGAAAAGATTGAAACTTTCTGTCTAGCCTTTCTCCTCTCCTGAGTCCTCTTCAGAATTACCCTTCATGGTCACTTCATAGCAAAGCAGCCTTTTTATAACTATGTTCTTCAAAACTCAGCCTCCACTCACTATCCCGTTTCAAAGTCACTTCCATATGGTAGGTATTTGTTATAGCAGTTTCCCTACCTCTTGGGAAAGTCTTAGTCATAAGCTGCTCTCATAAAATATCTTAAACTGGTTACCTTTAAATAACAAAAATTTATTTTTCACAGTTCTGGAGTCTGGGAAGTCCAAGATCAAGATATATACAGAGTGAGAATCTGATGAGGGCCCATTGCCTACACATGGATGGCAGTCCTCTTGCTGAAGCCTCACTTGGTGGAAGAGACAAGGGAAAGACAGCTCCTTGAGGCTTTTTCATGTTGACCCTAATCTATTCATTCATGAAGGCATTCTCCTCATGACCTAATCAACTCCATAGGCCCGCTTCCTAATATCATCACACTGGTCATTAGAATTAGTATATGATTTCAGGGACAGTGATTGTATGCCACAGTCTGGCTGGGCACAATTCAGGAGCCACTTATCAAGCAGAAACGAACTTTATTTTTAGAACACACACACACCATGCCACATAAGCTCTTCAGGAATTCCCTCAGAGCCCAACTGCCACCACCAGCTTCCCACAAGCCTCTCAATTCCTCCCTCTCCTCCTGATCTTGAGACCGATTGGCTGGGTCACATGGGTGGAGCCAAAAAAAGTCCCCCAATGAGCAGCTCGGTGGTCTGAAAGGGCGAGGAAACAGCCCAATGAGCATCACCGCAGAGGAGCCAATCAGCTGGCAGCTGGAAGTTTGCTGGGGCCCCTTCGGCTGTGGCTCTCAATAATTGTACATTCGGATTTATTTGAAGAATAAATTCGCGAGAGAACATTTATGATTCCCCACCAAGGCAATAAATTTATTCATGTGTAGTGGTTTTATAAACTGTCTTAAGAAAAACCAAATTATGGAAATTAAAATTCTTCTCACAAAATCAATTCTGTCATGTATGCATGTCTTCAGTAGACATAGTAATTTGGTATCTACTATGTGTAGCAGTTGCATGCTTTGGATATTACAATGGATAATATCAGCCAAGAATAGGTGCATTAATAGGCACAATGCTAATCTGATATTAATCAAGTAGGAAAGATGTTTTAAAAATCCTCAAAGAAAACATGACCCCATGCCTTTGAAGGGAAAATGGAGGGCCAGAATAGGAAGATTCTGAAACTAATAACCGGAAAGCAGAAACATGGAATCCAAAGTTACTTAGGACAAGATGATACTTGAATAAAAATATAAAAGACAGGAAATCTTGGAAGGTCATGTGACATGGTGCAGCACCAAAGAGCAAAAACACATTTGTGACTAGATCATAGGTGATAGAAAAAAGAGATATAAGTCTAAAGAAGCCACTGGGAATTATTATTTTTTGCTATTAGTAGCAATACTGAGGATTGAATCCATGAGTGCTTTACCACTTGGCTTCCTACTGAGCCCTTTTGGACTTTGTGAGGACATTTTAGGTAGGAGAAATAGATATTTTTATATTGGGGGAAAATAAAATTGGGAGGATATATATTTTGGAAAGATAATATACTTTTCATTGTGAAGGTGAATGAGTCAATTGTAATATTTTATATGACTAATACTATACTAAATTAATACACTGAATTGTTTATCCATAATTATAATTTTAGAAAAGGAAATGCAACCTTCAGAAGTAGAGATAATACTTATTGTTGTACTTCTTGGGCAGACATTTGCTATTGTTAGCTGAGTTCTCTTTTGAAGACTCATTTTACTTCATATGAATATAACTATGGGGCACCACCAACAATACACTTCTTATGATTCACTTTTCTTGATTAAAACATTAGTTTTACAAAAAATGAGATTGATCTTCACTAGTGTGTTTTTATAAGTTGTTGGCAAATGGGAAAACAGTTCAAGACTACTTTTTTGGGGATCTTCTCTGAAAGCAAAGTTACTAAGAGTTAAAATTATTGCAGGTATAATTCTATATGCAAAGAGTATGATAGTTCCAGCTGTGTTTTAAGTACTGTGGGAAACATATTTCATCTTACTAAAAAGGAGTAACTTGTTTAAATTGAGACATTTCATACGGATTGTTTCAGAAACCAAATTTAAGAAAGTGTCTGAAACTGGAAAAGAGAGACAAGAAAGTTGCAGTTATGAAAATGTATTTTAGTATGGAAAATTAGATGGAATGGTGAGAAATATTTTTCTAAAGTCCAAGATGAAAGAAAGGCCAAAATGAAGGATGTTAAGAAGTTGCAGAATGTCTAAGTAAGTTGCAAAAGGTTTGTGAAAGGTAAATCTCAAAGAGTTTGTGTATGTGATTAAGTTAGCTCTAGTCAGCACAGTTTAAGTTATTGAAGGTTTTTCCTCCCTAATATTAACCTTTAATATGCTAATTCTCTATGTTTAGAAATAATAAGTTCTCTTTAAAAATTTATCTGCTCTTGCCTATCAAGGTTATTTCTGGTGTCTGTTAGGCTTTATTACATATGGAAACTGAATCTTAGAGGGATTAGGGTTTGTACCTGTTTTATTTTTTATTAATTTTTTACTATTTTTTATTATTATTAGTTGTTCAAAATATTACAAAGCTCTTGACATATCATATTTCATACATTTGATTCAAGTGGATTATGAACTCCCATTTTTACCCCATATACATATTGCAGAATCTCATCGGTTACACATCCACTTTTTTACATACTGCCATACTAGTGTATGTTGTATTCTGCTGCCTTTTCTATCCTCTACTATCCCCCCTCCCCTCCCCTCTCCTTCCATCTTCTCTCTCTACCCCATCTACTGTAATTAATTTCTCCCCCTTGTTTTTTTTTCTTTCCCCTCACTTCCTCTTATATGTAATTTTGTATAACGATGAGGGTCTCCTTCCATTTCCATGCAATTCCCCTTCTCTCTCCCTTTCCCTCCCACCTCTCATCCCTGTTTAATGGTAATCTTCTTCTCATGCTCTTCCTCCCTGCTCTGTTCTTAGTTGCCCTCCTTATATCAAAGAGAACATTTGGCATTTGTTTTTTAGGGATTGGCTAGCTTCACTTAGCATAATCTGATCTAATGTCATCTATTTCCCTGCAAATGCCATGATTTTGTCATTTTTTAGTGCTGAGTAATACTCCATTGTGTATAAATGCCACATTTTTTTAATCCATCCATCTATTGAAGGGCATCTAGGTTGGTTCCACATTCTAGCTATTGTGAATTGTGCTGCTATGAACATTGATGTAGCTGTATCCCTATAGTATGCTCTTTTAAGGTCTTTGGGGAATAGTCTGAGAAGGGGAATAGCTGGGTCAAATGGTGGTTCCATTCCCAGCTTTCCCAGGAATCTCCATACTGCTTTCCAAATTGGCCGCACCAATTTGCAGTCCCACCAGCAATGTACAAGTGTACCCTTTTCCCCACATCCTCACCAGCACTTGTTATTATTTGACTTCATAATGGCTGCCAATCTTACTGGAGTGAGATGGTATCTTAGGGTGGTTTTAATTTGCATTTCTCTGACTGCTAGAGATGGTGAGTATTTTTTCATGTACTTGTTGATTGATTGTATGTCCTCCTCTGTGAAGTGTCTGTTCAGGTCCTTGGCCCATTTGTTGATTGGGTTATTTGTTTTCTTATTGTTTAATTTTTTGAGTTCTTTGTATACTCTGGATATTAGGGCTCTATCTGAAGTGTGAGGAGTAAAAATTTGTTCCCAGGATGTAGGCTTCCTATTTACCTCTCTTATTGTTTCTCTTGCTGAGAAAAAAACTTTTTAGTTTGAGTAAGTCCCATTTGTTGATTTTTGTTTTTAACTCTCATGCTATGAGTGTCCTATTAAGGAATTTGGAGCCTGACTCCACAATATGTAGTTTAGAGCCAACTTTAACAGGAACTTATCTCAACATTGTAAAAGCTATCTATGCTAAGCCTCAGGCTAGCATCATTCTAAATGGAGATAAATTGAAGGCATTCCCTCTAAAATCTGGAAAAAGACAGGGATGCCATCTCTTACCACTTCTATTCAATATAGTTCTCGAAGTACTGGCCAGAGCAATTAGACAGATGAAAAAAATTAAAGGCATAAAGATAGGGAAAGAAGAACTTAAATTATCATTATTTGCAGATGACATGATCCTATATCTAGAAGACCCAAAAGGTTCTACAAAGAAACTACTAGAGATAATAAATGAATTCAGCAAAGTGGTAGAATATAAAATCAACGTGCATAAATCAAAGGCATTCCTGTATTCAGTGACAAATCTTTTGAAATAGAAACAACCACCCCATTCACAATATCCTAAAAAAAAAAAAAAATACTTGGGAATCAACCTAACAAAAGAGGTGAAAGATTTATACAATGAAAACTACAGAACCCTAAGGAGAGAAATAGAAGATCTTAGAAGATTGAAAAATATACCCTGTTCATGGATAGGCAGAACTAACATCATCAAAATGGTGATATTACCAAAAGTTTTCTGTAGGTTCAATGCAATGCCAATCAAAATCCCAACGGCATTTCTTGTAGAAATAGATAAAGCAATCATGAAATTCATCTGGAAAAATAAAAGACTCAGAATAGCAAAAGCAATTCTAAGCAGGAAGAGTGAAACAGGCGGTATAGCAATACCAGACTTCAAACTAAACTACAGAGCAATAGTAACAAAAACAGCATGGTACTGGTACAAAAACAGGCGGGTGGACCAATGGTACAGAATAGAGGACACAGAGACCAATCCACAAAACTACATCTTATATTTGACAAAGGTGCTAAAAGCATGCAGTGGAGGAAGGATAGCATCTTCAACAAATGGTGCAGGGAAAACTGGAAATCCATATGCTCCAAAATAATCTGAATCCCTTTTTCTCGCCATGCACAAAAGTTAACTCAAAATGTACCTGTTTTAAAGTCTTTTAAATATTACTTCCTAACTGGTTAAACAACAGTTATTTTAGGTTATTACAATATAGTTGATATGCTAACTATATGTGATATGTATACATAGATATGTATACATCTGAGAACTGTTTGTCTGAGCCTTGTCTAAGTGTTAATGTAAAAGTTTGCAAATTGAAAGTTCATATTGATTTACAGGCAAGGTAACCAATAAGTGCTTCCCTTTATACATTGTATCTGACATAGAAGAGTCATACTGCCCTTTGAAGACCTGACTCATATCTGTTTGCTTTGATTAAGTCTATTTATGATCATTAACACTGTTTCCTAAATGTATAAGAGATTTAAGGATATCTTAGGAAAGCACTTTACCAAGCTAGTGTTCACCAAATTACGATTGTCTGCAGCAATAGTCTCCTTCAGATTTATGTCATTTAATGTTTTGTTACTGGATAAAAGTTACCTGTTATCAATCAGTTCTATATACAATTTTGTGTTACTTTTTACACTGGGATAGAAATTTAGATTTTTTTGAAAGAAAAATCTGATTAAAGATTAACAAAATGGAAGGAAGGGGAGGAGGAGGAGGAGGGGAAAGTTGGGCACTCTCTTTTGTTTGATTCATGTTTCTTGTATTTGGTTATTTCTCCAGAGCTTCTTCACCTAAATAAGGCTCCACCTCTCACTCACTCTATTCTGTGTTAGTGTTAGGATGGCTCCAAGGTAGGCTTAAGGTCACACAAAGTTATGTTCAAAAGATAGATTCTTGTTGTAATGATTACTACAATCTCAAAAACAGACAAGGGATGTAATATAAAACTAAGTAAGGTTGTGGGTGAATTATAAGAGGTATTTAAGGTTGTAAAAGAGTTTCAAAGAAAGTATGATTTATAACAGATTTCATATGTGATTGAACTGATAAATTTATGGGTCTTTGTGGAGATAAAATACATACCAAAGTTACATCAATTTTTATAAAAATTGTTTCTTGGTTCATAGCTATTATATAACTGAATATGTGCTCCTGATCACTGGGATGGCCAGCTGAACTGGTAAAAAGGGGAGAATTGATTACCATGGGCGGTTCCTACCTCAAAAAGTTAATGTCTAGGATGGATGGCAATACCAAAGGGTAAAAGAACAAAAATGGAAATGAGATGAAAAGGTAGGAAAAGGGGGGACTTTTGAGAAATAGAAAGTCCAGTGGTCCCTTTTCAGAATATAATGTTTAGACTTAATTGGGATGTAAGATCCAATCATGACCATTTTGAGCTTCCCAAACTGTATCCAATCATAGACATTTTAACTATAGTGCTTCCTTTTGCCCTCCCCAATTTTCAAGTTAGCCAATTGCATAGATTGTAACCCTGACTTTCCTATCAGAACAAGGGACAGTACTGCACTAGGGATAAAACTGGGCAGACAGCCTGCCCAAGTATGCTTACTTGCCAAACTTTGTTTGGTAGCACACCCTTCTGAAGAAATAAAGTTTGCCTTGCCAAGTTAAAAAAAAAAAAAAAAGTCGTTGGTTTTAATTATATTCTTTTTAGACTAGATGGGAAGTCCAGGACTTCCAGCTGCAATTGCCCGTGGAGGAGGAGTAAGATATTTAGCTCAGCATGTAGGTGAACTGTATCAGCAGAAACTGTATGGTTTATGCCTCAAGAAGATTTTTCTCTTCATTTTTAAAAAAATAATAATTAACCACTTTTATCCCAAATTTCTTATAACATTGTAATTTATTGAAATTCATTTTCTGATGAGGATAAATATAGATCATCCATTTTTTTGGGGGGGGGAGGGGTATCTGTAGACCATGCCAGGTGTCCTCCAGGTATAACAGGGTTTCTCAACCTGTGATAACTTGTTTAAGCCATTTCATTCTTTGTTGAGGGGCCTGTCCTGGAAATTTTAGCATTTTGTAGGAGAAGAAGCACAATTGTTTTCTTCAAAACTCATAGGTTCTTACTTGGAAAGACAGATTAATAAGAGACAAACAACAAGGCAGATTAAAAAGAGGGGAAAAAAATGTTTACTAACATGTACATTTCAAAAACAAATGGAAATACCCAGAGAATGAGTAGTTCTTAAAGAGGTAGCTTTAAATTCCAACTAACTTAGTATCTGCAACAAAGATCAGTAAATTTAAAAAAAAATAGCAAGAAAAGCAAAATAATTTTGAGTCTCTAGAGGTAGTAATTTGTGGGAAGGCAAATAAGTGAATAAAGAAATAAATAAAGAAAAACTAGTGAATAAAACTGGTTGCCATGGTTTGGATAAGTGTCCTTCAAAGGTCCCTGTGTTAAAGGTCCACAGGGTTGTTCACCTGCCTGCAGTGCTATTGCAGGTTGGTGGAACCTTTATAAGGTGAGGCTTAGTGGGAGGAAGTTAGATCACTGGGGGCATAATAAAGAAGATATTGGGACCTCTGTCTCTTCCAGTTTCCCTTTCACTTCCTAGTCACCCAACAGTAAGTAGCTTCCTATACAACACTACTGCCATGATGCTCTGCTTCACAGAGGCCCAAAACAGTGGACTAAAACTTCTGAAACTAAGCCAAAATGAACCTTTATTCCTTTTAAGTGTTTACTCGGGTTTTGTGCTAGTCAGCTTTCCACTGCTGTGACAAAATACTTGAGAAACATAAACTTAATGGAGGAGAGGTTTATTTTGGCTTTTGGTTTCAGAGATTTCAGTCCATGGTCAACTGGCTCCATTACTTTTAGGCCTGTGTCTAGGCAGAACATCATGGATAGGAACACATTGTTATTGGTTTAGATATCAGGTATCCCTCAAAAGCTTGTGTGTGAGACAATGCTAGAAAGTCTAGAGCTGAAATAATTGGGTTATGAGATTCTTAACCTAATCAGTACATTAATTCCAAGATAGGGGTTAATCAAGTGGTAACTGTGGGTAGTCAGGATGTGGCTGGAGGAAATGGATCCCTGGGTGCATGCCTCTGGGGTTTATATTATGTCTTTTCTTTACCACACCCTTCTACTATGGTGTCCTGCCTCACCTCCAGCCCAAACAATGGAGCCAACTCAGGAACTGAGACCTCTGAAACTGTGAGCCCCCAAATAAACTTTTTCTTCATTAAAATTGTTCTTGTCAGGTGTTTTGGTCACAGCATTAAAAAGAAAATCTAACTAAAACACACAGAAAGCTGTATGGTGGCTGGGGAGCAAAGATTGAGAGTGAGGATGGGGCTGGAGCCCCAATATAGCCTTTAAGTCACTGTCCCCAATGACCTAACTTCCTTCCATTAGGCTCCACCTCCTAATGGTTCTCTGACCTCACAATTGTGCCATGAGCTGGTGACTAAGCCATTAACATGGAACTTTTGGGGAATCCTCCAAACCCAAACTGTAATGGGGTTTTGTTACCATAATAGAAAACTGAGTAAAATAATTGTTAATGTACAGTCCTCTGGGTTCATCTCCCTGTGACCATGATGTAACATTATCTTCAGTGGCTAACTTTTGTTCTCTATGGCAGATGAGAGGCAGGGTACTGCTGAAGGCCATTACCAAGTAGGAATGACGCATCGAAATTTCCTTGCCAAGCGTACCCCATGCTGCTTAGAGGACATTCGATGGGACATTGCATGCATGCTTTCATAAGGTGACCTTGCTCAAGGACCAAGGCGGATCCGGGTTTAGAGCTGATCAGGTTTGAGGAAGTAACCGGCTCCTTGAGTTTAAGGCGTTGCCAGTTTAAGATAATGGGTTTTAGGGAAGTTGGAAGTTGAAGATTATTGCTGGGATTAGGGTGTTCCTGCTGCTTGTTCCCGTTGAGTTCTCGTGAGATTAAAATGGGATTTGGAGATAGCCTCGTGGAGTAGGTGAATTGTGCGGGTAGACGGCAGAACGTGATTGCCCCTGGACCTGTGTGGAGGCGGTGTGAGAGCGGGAATAAAGAATTGCTGTTTGAACCTGCAAAGTGTGGGTGCCTCCTGAATCTTGTGCCAAGCCCAGACTTTGCCAGGGTACCTTCTGTCTTTGTAAATTTACATCTTTCTTTTAGATAAAGAGAGAGAAGGCAGAGAGCACCATGTTGCTGCTTCTTATTACATTGTCTCAGCTCAATAGTCCCTTCACTTTCCACGTTCTACTCTCCCACCGTGATTAATAGCATCCCTGACCTCTTCCCATATCCCAGGAATACCTGCCTGAGTTAGGACAAATAAATTTGTCTCCAGGGCTGGGGTTGTGGCTCAGTGGTAGAGCACTTGCCTCACATGTGTGAGGCACTGAATTCATTTCTCAGCACTGCATATAAATAAATGAATAAAATAAAGGTACATAAACAACTAAAAAATATTTTTTAAAAATGTCTCCAGATATTGTCACTTAGAAATTTTCCTTAGATGAGAACCACTGACCTCATGGAGAAGGGTTCATTATTTGGAATACTGAGTTCTGTGTTCCCTTCAATCTTTAGGATCCAAACTTGGCCATGATTTTGAATACAAAATCAAAAGAAGCCTAAATCAACACTTTAGCCAAATGTAAGGGAATATTTATGTGACAGTATTGTGTCTAAACTCTAAATTCCCAGAAGTTAAGAAATCTCATCATTTTAGTTTGCTTTTTGTGTTGTGTCGTCAGTGAGATCCAAATTTTAACTGTCAGCTTTTGTGATTCCTGAATCACTCCACAAGATTAAAGGTAGCTTTGTATATGAACTGTGATCAGAAGGATAGTAGTAAAGCTTGGTCAGTATAAGGACAAATGAGCTATTTATTATAGGCTGCAAGATTTTCATATATGGCCTTTGCAGAAACAAAAGTGGAATAGATAAAAAGAGAGCTTTGGTTTTCTTTAAGTTTCAAATTTATTGTGGCCTGAGAATGAATCCAAATTGACAAAACCACCAGCCTTAAAGAAACAGGAATGAAACATAAAATATTAAAATTTTATTGAGAAGAAGGACCATGGGGCAAATTAAAGAAAAATCACATTTCAAAACTTTGTAATAGATGAATAATTATGTAAGAACTACAAAAATTCCAATAAAAAAATACTTAGACTTCTGCTTCTTTCTCTGAAAGTAACTTGAAGAAAAACATTTTCCAAACTTAATGTGGCCGCATGCTGTGTAATTATCTTTAAATCACAAACACAGCCTAGCTGATCTCTCTTTTAAATGCA
Source organism: Ictidomys tridecemlineatus (assembly GCF_052094955.1). Classification (NCBI taxonomy): domain Eukaryota; kingdom Metazoa; phylum Chordata; class Mammalia; order Rodentia; family Sciuridae; genus Ictidomys; species Ictidomys tridecemlineatus. The sequence goes on along the minus strand of NC_135480.1, from coordinate 27,869,215 downwards.
AATGAAAGTCCAAGCAATAATCTCCTTTTTGGGAAAAAAAGAAAATCTTTCTCCTAGCAATATGTTTACTGTCTTTCTGGAAAAGAGGATAAAGATAAGACTGGGTTCTATGACTCTTGTTGAAAGACAGTTGTGAGAGATGCATTCAGATCCCCCGGAATTGGTATAAAGTTCATTTAAAACTGAAAACATTTGAGCTACTAAGAGGTAAAAAGAAATCTTATCTAAGGAGAGCATACATACCTGGCATGCCTGTAATCCCAGCAACTTGGGAGGCTGAGGCAGAAAGATTAGGAATTCAAGGCCAGCTTTAGCAATTTTAGCCAGGCCTTAAGTAATTTAGTGAGACCTTGTCTCACAGAAAAAAAAAAAAAATATGGTGGTGGTGGGTGGGCTTTGGGGCTGAAAAGAAGTTCAATGGTTAAGGGCCCTTGGGTTCAATTCTAGGTATCAAAACAAAAAAACAATAAGTAAGAAAGATATCTAAAGGCCCCCTCATTTGACAAAAATAGGGCCTTCAGAAATACAGCTGTCATTAACCCCTCTCCAAGGGAGTTTCTTATAATTTCAGCCACCATGAAGACCAACTGTACTATTGTTAGTGTCCAAAATTCCAGTAGGACCTTCCATTCTCTACCTTGAAGTCCCAGTAATCCCTCTGCAAATTGGTACACCTCACCTTTTACTCAGGACTACCTATGAGTTACTTATGACACATGTCCATGTAAGTAAACCTTGTTTTTTTTTTTCCCCCATGTTTTTGTTTATCATTAATTTGCAGGCCCCGATTGCAAGATGCAAGTTAGAAGAGGAAAAAGCTTTTCCTCAGGACAGAATCATGTATGTGCTTTGGCTTTGTTAGTGCTACAATGAGAAGGTCCAAAAGGCGATCATTCTGCTCACAACATATTATCTCTGCTCTATCTGGGCAGATACCCGGATTTTATTTATTGTGTATGGATGATCGAGATTGAAAGATACCAGTCTTCCTGGTGTCTTCCTAAGGCTAATGAGGAAGTAAAGCTCTGTAAGTTTTAAGTGATTTTCTCAAGGTTGCATGGCTGGATGAGAACTGGAACAAAAACTGAGTTTATACAGATTAGAGAGGAGTGGGACTAGGGGCTCAACACAGCCAATCAAATCAGATTTGTCTTGGAGGAAGGAGACAGACAGAGATGTGCCAGGGACTTCTTCAAAAGAGCCCTATTTCCATCTTAACAGCAAAGCCATCTAAAGAATAAGATCACTACCCCTGCTGATGGTAAAGTTCTTGAAACCAAAAGGGTTGTATGCTGTGTATTAATGGAAATAGCACTATATTACTGACTCTCAGAACTCGGAATACCTGGTGTGACCTCAGAACACTGACAGATTGGGAGAATAAGAGGTATAGTGTGGGGGAAAAAAATGCACTCACTTTAAATTGAGTTTTGTACCAATTTACAAAATATTTTGCATGAATTATTTATAATGGCTTCTGGGAAGAATTTTTTATTCACTTGCTCCTTTCCACTTTGTTAAAGCAACACATTTTAAATAAGCCCGTGAAGCTAATCTACCCAGCCTCCCTGTGATAGAATGCTTGTAATTCATCACGGTACAGTGTTTATGATGTTTGTCGGCATGATGAGCCATGTAAGAGTAATTACCATATCAATTTTATTTATCCAGTCTCAGTTTATTTGACCCTTCCTGAATAAATTCACATATTTATAGTCACTTCATAAGGGACAACTAAAATGCACTCCTGCACTAAGTAAAACAAATGGCCCCTAATGTGCCTTAGAGATCCTTGGCCCATATCTTTTCCTCTAATAATATATTAGGATCTTGTTGCAAGTTCTTTTGTTTTTTTTTTTTCCTTCTACTAAAACATTTTATTTAAACTCTTTAAAGATAAAGCTGGCACATTCTAAAGGAGGAAGAAGCTAAGTGCCAATTAGAATTCTGATGTGAGTTTTAGAGAGTAAGCCTATTGCCATGGATTGGGTATGATCCCAGTGACCTCCAAAGGTCGAGGTGTGTCACCATCTGCTAAGCTCAGCAGAGGCCAAACTAATGGAGTCTCCCAGTTTTGGACTTTGAACCTCCAAAGCTCTGAGCTGAATAATAAATAAATCTTTTATTTTTATAGGTTAGCTATCTTAGGTATTTTGTTATAGTAACACAAATCTAACTAAAATAGCTATATAAAATTCTATGAATAAAAATATCGCCTACAAAATACACCAGGCAAACCACTAACGCTCCATATCAATGCTGCCACTTTTCATTGCCCCCAAATTAATAATTTTTGGCATCTTAATGATTGATTATAACCAATGGCTCGGTTTGAGAATGTTGTCAAGGCAACTATTAAAAGTATATAAAAAACACTATGCCGAGGCTCAGAAAAGGGAATCACCTAGAATGATTCTTCAGCCGGCTGAGCACTCTGAATTAAAGAAAATTGGGAAACCTTATAATCAAAGTCTCTGTAACCTTTCCTTGTTTCTCCCCTCCCCCTAACCCACAAGGGTAGAAGGGGTCTCTCCCCTGAAGTTCATTTGTCTGACTGAATGAAGTTCTTCCCAAAGAAATGCAATTGTCTTAGGCTTCCTCCCTAAAATCTCATTAACCAGGGAAAATTAACTCAGAGAAAAGAAAGCTAAAAGGTCTCCATCTATTTACACTGAAGACACACCTGTTTTTCTGAGACCTCCCAGCTAAATGACTTTATCTGCATAATAAACAACCTTTGGGCATTGTGTAGTTCCACTACTCTCCTTTTTGTGGATTGTTCATTTCTCTCTCAGAGCCCCGAGAAATTTTGTCTGAGGCCATTGTTTATTTTGGCGACCAATTCTTTCTCCTAAAAATCATTTACTATTTCTGTAAATGGCCTACAGCTGCTCAATGCCCCAACTTCCTCTTTCCTTCATATTCTGTATGGTTCCCATTCACATGTGGGTGTTATAAGCCTTTTCTTCTATTAATCTGTCTATTGCTAGTTTATATTAGCCGACTCAAATATTGAAACTTGAAAAGGGAAAGTTTGAATTTCCCTGCAACTAGATCAAGTACTTTTCTAATACATTTTTTTCTTTCTTTGAGTTTTATAAATGAAACTCATGTTGTTCTCCACTAAGGAACCAATTTGCTTTCTAAGAGAAGTCCATTGTTATGTTATAAACTCTCAACAAATTACTAAAGAGGATACTAAGAATTAAGAGGATGCTAACATTAAAACAGAAAAAAAATTAAAAATAGGTGAATACATTGGTTTTTTCTTTCTTTCTTTCTTTTTTGCTAATAAATGAAAGAGGAATTTTTTTCTCTTTGGGCATTCAAAGAACTATAGGATATTGAGGAATAAGATTTTCAATCTATTCTATCATATATTGACAATGCACTGAAAATAAACAACTTTTTATCATGAGTAATCTTCAATGTTACTGGGGTCCTAAACCAGACACCTGACTGGGGGGGGGGGGTCACAAAGAATTAGACTTGCCCATCTGCTGCCTTGAGGGTCCAATTGGAGAGCTAAAGCAGGAAAGGAATTAATTTTCACTGTGGCCATACTGGGAAAGAGTCTAGAAACCTCCTATGAAAACTGCCTTTGAGGTGCTAAAAATAGCTCCAGGATAATCTAGTGGAAGAACTGGGGTAGGAATTCAGAAGTATCTCTAGTCAAGCAGTCTTCGCCAAACTGGTCTCTTGGTCATTATCACAGATCTGGTTTGCAGGGTCCTGCTGGTGCCAGAGGAATTATGATTGCTTGAGGGGGCGGGGGTGGGTATAATGTTCTTCAGGAGATAATTACATGCAAGACACACCATTCATGGAACTTAAGATAAACTCCAGAGAAATGACTCAGAGAACCAACCAGCCACAAGAGCAAAATGGAGTCAGTCAGGACAATAATTAGGTCCTCCTTTAAATCCTCAATTTTAAAGGGTCTCCTGTTACATCACCTCCTCAGTTTAAAAAAAGATTCTGGAAAGAGTGCTAAATAGATCACCAGTGGGAACTTTTATAATTCAGCAGTTTTCTGTGTGCCCTCTTTATGGTGTCATTTTAACAAATCAATGTTTGCTCGTGTGTGATTTTACCAAAAAAGAGGAGCTCAAACCGAGAAGATTCCACTGGAGTCTTCGGAATGGTTTGCCTGCCTGTGGGATCCTTCCTGTTAGGCCACCAGGCCACTGAACTTGTAACGCTGCATCCTATTTTTCTCTTTTGACTCCTGTTGTTTGATGTCAGCATATGGATCAATCTGTACTCACCCAGGGCAGAGAGGAAAGTGGTTGTCATAGGTCTTCAATGGATTTTTATCAGACCTATAACCTGTATCTTCTCTTAAAGTATATTATTTGCTCTTTTTAAAATGACTTTTAGAGTGGTTTACATATAGACATGGATTTCTGACAATTTCTCTGATTTAAAAAAAAAAATTCTACTTTCTATTGGTCAGTATATGTGGAGTAGATAAAATTCATTATCCCAATATATTTGCTGTGTTTGCCTGGGGAAGGATTATGTTCTCCCACACCAGAGATGTGTCAGGCTTGTTTAGCATAATGTGAGCGGCACCTTTGATCACCAGTGGATGTGTTGCCAAGTTCTGCCACAATAACCAGTTCATGTTCCAGCCAGTGGCTGCTCTATCAGCATCAGGCCTGAGATGGACTTAGAGTTGTGATAAGGAATTTTTATTTTGTGATTTTTAAGTCATTCAGACTTAGAGATATTTGTATCCATAGTAAAAACTGGCTTGTGCTAATATACTGTACCTTATGGAGACGTGACGGGAAATAAAGGCAAACTAATATTTCACAGTGGCTCTTATATGCCAGGCAAATGGCACGTGCCAATGTAATCACTTATCATTATACAGACTATTTAAATATGATACATATATAGTCCAAATTGGGGTGAAGTGCATTGGGATGCAGAAGGAACACTTTCTTTTTTTCAAATGTCTAAATTCAGCTTAAGGTTAATAGGTTAGAACTTCATTTCTATATCACCAGCCCTTTGTATTGTTCATTTTGAGAGAGTATCACTAAGTGGCTTAGATGACCCTGGAACTTAAAATCCCTGCCTCAGCCTTCCAAGTCACTGGGATTACAAATATGTACCTCTGCAACTGCTTCTTGTTATTTCTTTTTATTCTACGCCAATTCCTGCAGAAACTTTAAATTAGGACAGTTATAATTATTTGAGTACATTTAAAAGAAAACCAAAATGTGTTTCCTCAATCGACTCTGTCTATTTTTCTTGGCTTGATAGAGAGAGCACCAGTACCTGAATTCGCATTTTGGTAAATATCATAAAACTATTTGTAAGACATAATATGGAGGCACCACACCCAGCATAAATATCAGTGAATGCAGATAAAGCTGACAGTAGGAAGATGTGAGAAGATATTTTCCTGTTCACAATCACAAGAATATATTCATTACACTCTTAATTGGATCTAAAGTCCAAGAAGTTTGAAGTGTGATTGAAGCCAGGTCAAGGTTAGCAGACACACTTGAGTGTGCTTCCTGAGAAACTGATGGTGATCAGCTCTGTAATAACTCAGGGCAACATTTATAACCCTGCCCTGTAGTTCCTCATTTTGTCTCAGTAGGACCCGTCCATTAGGGTGGTTCTTGTCACAGAAGGAACTTCAATTATAGGTGTCAGAAACCCAGCCTCATTAAGTTGAACTCAAAGGAGACTTATCCGATCATTTTCATTAAAAATCACTTAATTTTAAAAGGTGAAGTCATTTCCTAAAACATCCAAAGGCAATGTTTCAGCAGTGAGTAGATTCAGGAGTGTATAAGTTAGCAGGAATCATATCTGTCCTTTCCCTTGGTCTTCTTACCTATGGGCTTATTTTCTTTTCAAACAAACTCACAGGGTGGTGAGAAAGTTGGTCCATGGGAAATGCTATACAAGTTGAGATTCCAGAGAGGAAAATATCCCTTTTCCAAAATAAAGACTTGAGAGAACCTGTGATTGAATCATCCTGTGTCATGTGATAATCGTGGTGGCTTGAGTTTGGGTTCTTCTTATCGTCCTATTGGAAACATATGCCTTACCTTTAGCAATGCAAGAGGAGAGAGTCCCAGAGAAACCCTGTGGGATAGATTTCCCACAGAAAAGATTCTGTTACCAGAAAGCTGGAATTAAAAATATGTTGGAAAGACAATATCAGTGGCTAGACCAGAATGCTAGCTATTCTTGTCCCATTGGCTGGGCAATTTGGCAGCCAGATGGACTCTAATCCCTTGAATTACAGTTGTCTTTGCTCTGGAGTACAAGACTTCAAAACAGCATGGGAAGCCCGGTCTTTTGAGCCTGAGATTGTTGAACATTTCTGGCAAAATCTATTGGGCAGGCAAAGTAGAGTTTATTGCTTGCATTGCCAAGAGACTACACAACTTTTCAAACTTTGATGGCGTCTCCGAGTGGAAAATACAAGTTTGAAATTTACTGATAATTGGAAGTTAAGGTTTATCCTTCACGTCTGCATTGTATAGTGGAGAATTTAAGATTGGGTATTAACCATGATGTAACAACCTAAGATTAGTGGAAACATCAAGGCAGGAATCTTGAGGCAAGGCATTTTGAAGAATCTTAGGATGTAACTAATGTTCACATATCACGAGTATTAGTGACTCTCCGGAGGTTTCTGCCGGAGACTCAAAGCCTGAAAAAAGTTATGCCAATGAAGACAATGGGATCATAGCCCAATTAATTTAGACAGTAAACCCTGGGAGGGAAGGTAGTTTTGTTCCTCCATCTCCAAGCCGTGTGTGGGAATAGATGTTTTCAGTTCTCAACATCTTTTGGCCTAGAAAAAAAATGACAACCTAGTTCAATGATACAAACATGTTTTAAAAATCATTCCAGATGCCAAATGCTCATTCAAGATAGAAAAATAATTAATTCCTCTAACAGATGTTAAGGTGTGAAGGGAATAAAGATAAAACTTTAAAAGAAACATTGAAAGGTAAAACATCTTTTTAAAACGTTAAGTATGTTTTCTATCATGATTCATCCAGCTCTTTTAAACAAATATCTTAATATTCAGGATAGTATTACAATTGATATGCTATTTATTATTGAGAAGAAATGTTCTGAATTCTCATGGATCCCTCCTCCTTGTTTTGGAGAGGCCTCTGTGCCTGTTGCTCTTATCTTTCTGGAACAGCTTCCAGCATGGAGCTCAATTCCTTTGGTATTATTGGAAGAAAGAAAAAAAAAAAAAACAAAACCTCCTTCTTTGTTTTTCTTCCCCTAGTGACTTTTTACTTTTGAGAGTATCAATCTAAAAAACACGGTCAGAGAGAATCTCCAAAGAATAATGATGTTCATTGGGGATAGCAGAGGCTATATGAATATGAATGCCATGGGAAAATATGGGTGTATTCCAAGAGATGAGGCAAGAGGAAGTTCCAAAATCCATGAATGAGGAGGATTATGTCAGCTGTTTTTAACCAATAATGTTTGTCCACAGAGATGAATAACCAAAGCCGAATTCCTCTGCGGAGGATCAGTTACTGAGCTGATGTCCCTGTAGAAACATCTTTTACATAACATTCTGTTGGCCCCTGGGTAGGCTCCTCATTTCTTTGTGATAGTTACTATCAGACGATCACATATAAGGACCCTCCCTTCTTAACCTCCTTGCTTTATTCATTTATTTATTTTAAGGGCTGACGCAAGATCAGGATTTTGATTCTGACAACTCACTTTCCTTTCACAGGGATGAAGGCATGAGCTTCTCTTTCCTCTTTCATGGTATTTCCTTCTACCATAAGATACACCTTCATTTAGGTAACTTGGATTATCATAAAAGGTCCAATAACTCAGGATCACGATTATGTTGATACTGCTAATGATTTTTTTAAAGATATGCTGTATTTTGAAACTCTAAGGACTCAGGTTAGTAGATGTCAAATGCTCAATCAATGTAAATCACCGTGTGGAGAATATAGAAGCATAACTATTGTATAAAACACCCAAACCTATAGTATAAATGGAGGTGACTTCTTTGGGGATGAATTGTCTCCCACAATGTTTTCTTGGTTTTTCTGTTAAATGGGCTCCGGCTATCTAGATGTCACCTCTATTTCTTCTTCTCCCTGCCATGCATTTCCTGGGCTCTAGTGCTTCTCCTTAGGCACCGACCTGACCTGTTGTCATCTTCACGTTATTATGGCAGCAACAGATCACAATAAATAAAGAGCAGGCACTTCTCTCCATGGGGGTAATTGCCCCTGACGTAGAATTTTAGCTGTTACAGAAGCGTTGAAATTCAGTGAGCCACCAGAAAGGGTGCTGGTGCTTTCCCAGGTTTTCAGGAGCGCTCCTGTTCTTCCTCCCAGAGGGTTAGCTGTGCTCCGAAAGCAATTCTCTTCTCTTCACACTGATGTTAACAACATGGCAACTTGTGAGTCACAAGAGTGCCAACTCCTCGTCCACAGGGTATGACTGTCTCCTGCAGGAAGGCTCTGAGGAAAGCTGGAGCAATTCAGAGTCCTCAAGTGCCACTCAGAGCATACTCACTGCTCAAACGGAGCTTCTCCTTTCCTGGGTAACTTGCACACAGAAGGAAAGAGAGACGGCCACAGGGAGAGAGACAAAGGAAAACCCACCGGCATCGAAGCGCTTTCAGAAGGCAAAACAGTGACAAGACTGGGTCTATTAGCAAAGAGCTTGTCCAACCAGAATTGCATCTTGACAAAGTTAACCAGGTGTAGATCACTTTATTCAAGGCTATTCCAATAGAAAAGAGAGGCAAGACACCAGGGTATGGGTGGAGGACTTTTCTTTTCCCTTCCCTTCTAAATGTTCAAGACTGTTGAAATAAATTAACAATAGATCAATAGGAGAAAGAGACATACAAGCTTATTACATGCATGGGGGAGTTACAGGGAGGCGATTACCCAGTACCCTAAATGAGAGTCACAAATTTATAATCCCCTTTTCACAGGGGAGAGAGCAATTGGGATAGAGCAATTTAAAGGAATTTGGAAGAACAATGGAAGAACAGAAAATATCCTGACTTCCTTTGGGCTGTAGTGCAAGTGGTGACAGATTATGACAGGTGAGTGGCGCAGAACTGTTCTAAGAGCAAAGATTGCCTTATCATGCAGGAAAGTCCCTTAGGGGATCTCTTAGAAGAATGAGGAAAAATCTGCCTGGGTGTGGTGACATCTCTGGGGGTTAATTTTCCCTGGATAATGAGGTTCGGGGGAAGGAGTCCCAGACAACTGCTTTTCTTTTGGAAGAATTCCTTCAGTCCCATAAGGGCACTTCAGGGAGAGCCCTCCCTGCAGCTGTACAAGAAGGGGAGAGATAAAGGGCAGAGACCTTGATTCTAAGGCAGCTTCTAAGGCTTCCCAATGTTCACTAGTTCAAAGTGCTCTGCATGGCAAAGTGTCATAATCTGGGGTATCACTTTCTGAGCCCTAACACCAGTAGGTGCTCAGCCCTGCTGAAATAAGACACTGGAGAGTTTTAAGGACTGGAGTATGGTGGGGGGTCATGGTCTGCCAGGGTTCGCTAATGAGCCTTACTCACAGGGAAAGTTAACTTTCTCTTTAAGACAGAAGAAAGTTTCGTCATTTAGAACAAGATACCCATCATCCTAAGAGACTAGATATCGGAGGTCTCTTTTCCTTGATGATTACATTTCTAAGAGGGGGTTTCTAGGTCCTCCATGGAGACATTTCCAGGGTTATAAAAATCTGAGGAGAGTCTAAGAAGACTACCCAAAGGAGAGGAGGATGAATTTAAGTTATTTCTGGAGTAAATGCTGCAAGGAAAAGAAGATCATGAGTCCAGAGGCAGGAAGATGCCTGCTCCAAAATTTAGTCTGGCGAAGGCAGAGGTGAAGGCTATCTTGGTCACAGATGGAGGACATCTGCATCCATCTGGAAGCTTCTTCACTAGAGGATAGAGAGCTGCCTTGGTCTCATTCTGGATGTGATGTGACACACTTCACACATATGAAGTCAGTGTCTTCACATATATATCCGCAGTTTCTATGGAAGTTGGGTTGAAGCTCTGAGACCACCAATGTCTCCCTTGTGGCCTCTTGCTGATCCCCTAAATTCTTCTTGTTAGCCATTCAAGCTTTCAGATTAGCCCTCGTTTACCTTGGGGATCTCTTATAAATGAACATATTTAAGATACGTATTGAGTGAATGTATTAATGCATATTAAATTGTGCATGTAAACATACTTGAATGTGTTTAAACATATTCTATATTTATATGTAAGGCATATGTATGTACTTATCCAATATATCTTTATGAAAAATGAACTTTTTAGTGTCTTCTCTGAAAGAAGATCAAAATAGATTCCTAGGCTCAGGAGGTAGAATGCAAAAAATAAAATAGCAGGGAATAATATTAATATGAATCATATATAGTCAAAAGTCCTCTACAGGGACTTATTTCATCATTTCAACATCCCATGAAGTAAGTATGACAGTCCTCGTTTAAAACATAAATGAACTCAGAAATTTGATGTCTTTAACGAGGTCACACAGCCGGTCATTTGCAGAGCTGGGGTTTTAACACAATACTGCGATAGTCTGATTTGTCCACTTTTGTTGTCTGATCACTGACCACCCTGAGGTACACCCATCTAACTTTCCCTCTTGCCCCACATCTGAACAAGCCATAGAAGAGAGGAATCAAATCGCACCAACCTCTGCCCACAAACCTCACCCAAGTTCCTCCCTTAACCACAGTCAGACCAAAGCCTCTCCCTTTACTGAAGCTGCTCCCAACCAGCTTGGGGAGGTGCACAGTTCTACTATTTTGAAATACCATTATAGTATTAATAAAGGTTTTCACACCTTCTTGGTGTGATGTCATGGGTTTGATTTCTGTTATCAGTTTTGTTTGGGGGAGGGCATGTGCCCTTGCCTTTGCCAGCATAGCAACTACAAGACAAAACACATGTCACCACGTCACACTTTAGAAGCCAAGATTCTGCATGTGCCTTTAGCCACACGGCCTGCTCCACCTAAGAAACAATATGCAGACAAAGTGAAGAATAAATAAAAGCTCATTTGAAAGAGAACCAATTTAAGCATAATTTGCTCTGATTTTGTATATTTGAACTTTACACATGGTATCTGAATTTTGATTCATCCTCCTTTCTGTGTGCATTTGGTTCTTATGTTTATAAATTGTAGTGAAGAGCAATATTCTGTTGCAAAGTAAGCTTTCTTACATTACAGGACTGTGGTTTGAGGCCTATGTCTCCCTTCTCTGTTCTGTTATTATATAAATTTTAAAAACATAGAGGGCCTAGTGCTGAGCCAGAAGACACATGTTAGGTTGCAATAGTAAAGTCAGAACATCTCACGCATCTTCTGAAAGATTTAGCCAAAATACTGTCCCTGTAGGTAGTGAATATCTGCTTTATTTAGCTTCCCCTTTTCCAATTCTTTGATAACAAAACCAGTTCTTCTCTGCTATCCCATGTTTCAGTAGAGTTAAACTCTTTAGCTTTATAAAATTTTTCCCAGTCATGGAGGTGGTCCTGAAGCTCATGCTTGGATTATGAATATATTTTATCTTCCTGAACATAATGTAGGTTTAGAAATGGACCATGGCTCAATTCAGGGCATCCAGACTTCTCCCTGAGAACCTTCTGCCAGAGCCTTGCCTTTCATTGGCATTGCTAGGTGGGTAATATGGGCCTAAAGGAAGGGCTGTGGTAGGTGATTGAAGATCCCTGAAGGTAGATTCATTGAGAGAAAGGCACAGGGCTCTGGAGGTCATTCCTCTGGAAGTTTTACTTACATAAGTGAATGAATCCTTTTTTCCCTCCAAGTTAATTTGAATTGAGTTTCTATTACTGCAATCAAAAAAGTCTTAACTGCAAATACATATCAGTAGTACACATATGTGGCAAGCAAAAAGTACTAGATAAAGTGACCCCATAATTTATTGTCCAAATCAAGACTCTTTTGAACAGGGAAACGGGCATGATTCACATTTACACAGATGAACAGTTATGTTAGAACTGTCTCAGCCCAAACAGGGCATATGGTAACCTCCGTAGTTAGGGTTGTATCATTACATATTGCATATTTCCTAAACCTTGCGATAACATTCTCCATGTATAGATGTTTTAGCAATATATTTTGTGTGTAAGGAAATGCAAAAATAAGTGCCAGCAAAGATTCTATCTAGGCCTTAACTTATATGTATGTATGTGTGTGTGTATATATATGTATATGTAATAAATGATTTATAAGTTGGGGCAGGGGCTAATTTACAGATAAATTACCTAGAGTATTGAACAAAAACCATCAGTTGAATAGGGGACCCCACGTGAAGAAGAGACAGGTTGCTGGCCATTCATGCCACATAGGCAGGTGTGGTAGAGTCACTTTGCTTGACCAACAGTACTTCTTCTTTCTCTTTTATTACAGAACCTTTCTTTGCTTTTTCTATAGTGATGCAGTTAGCCACACAGGATGAAATATGATTATTCTAAGGCAATCCTAGTAATTTAATTCCTCTTTTTTATTGAATGATTTTTAAAAGATTCTAATTCACTTATGACCAGTGGAGTATAAGGAGGAGTGTATTGGAGGCCCCTAGGGAGGTTTTTTATTCCATGAAATGAAAGAGGCACAAGAAGATATATCATTTTGCTTCTTTATCTGTTTCCTGATAAAATTCCTGTGTTTGGTGCTATTGGGTTAAGGTTTCATGACTGAAATCGGCAGCAATTTGGCATCTATGAGATGGTAAGATTGAGAACAAGAACCAGCACCCAGAAGATACATGGATTAGCTTTTTTGTCACTATAATAAAATTACCTGAGGCAGACTACTTATGAAGAAAGAGGTCTATTTAGCTCCCGGTTTTGGAGATTCCAGGGCATGGCACTGAAATCAGCATAGGTCTGTGGAGAACTTCACGGCAGATGGCAGAATTCATGAGATAAGGAGGATCCAGTGGTGGGGCAGGAAGCAGAGAGGGAGAAGAGCTAGGTTTACTCCCTTGACAACAGCTGTCAAGAGAACTAACTCAGGGTCCCACAATGAACTACCTTAAATTCCTTCCCAGGGTAGGGCCCCCGGTGACCTCCCACTAAGCCATACCTCTTTAAAGTCCCAGGACTTCAACATCATCACACCAGGGATGGAGCTTCCAACACCTAACCCATGGACTCTTGGGGGACAAACCACACTGAAACCACTGCAGTGGTGACATGGAAGCATGGGAAGCCTTCAGATTCTTGATGGTAGCACTAGGTTGTGAACCCTTCCTGAAATTCCTGCCTCTAGACTTGGTATAGAGCAAGCGGTGTTTTATGGGTTTTATGGGCTGAGGTCACTTTCACCTGGATGCATCCTGACTGATAGAGCTGGCACTAATTCAACATCAGGCTCTCTTTGTCCCAAGCCACAGTCATACCCTATTGATGGGCGAATTCTAAAGACGATTTTCATGGGAAGTCTCGCACCAACTCAGATTCTGCCTTATATTTTTAAAGAGAACTAGAGATGTCTAGACAGGCCTCCTGTTCCCTTACCTAAGAAGATATTTCTCTGTTTCCCTCTCTTTCTCCCTGACTTTTTCCCCCCTGCTACATCAAATCATTCTCCAAAGGTAACTATGGAAAAAAGTCAATAAAATTTATGAGAAAGCTATAAATATCAATGGTTTGTGACTCTAGAATCATTTTGTAACTAAAATGGGAGTAATAAATTACTACTAAAGTAGTAGTAACTTATTACAACAACCAAGGAAACTAATTGATGACTTTTCTAAAAACCTATATAAACTCTGTCTAACCTAGGGCCCTTTTCCCCACTCTCTGCTTTGCAGAGAACAATATTACTTCACTGAATTGAACTTTCCACAGGCTACTGGCTCTAAAGTTTCATTTCCAGGTATCATTTATCAGGCCATTGGATGGTGAAGGAATCGGCATTGATACAGCCATTCAGAGACATGGGCTCTTGTCCCAGATTTGCAGCCAGCAAGACCTGCCACTTAAGACAGCTTATAAAAGCCCTTAGGAGATTTCCGTTTTACAATCTGTAAAATGAAGAGTTTGGATGAGAGAATTTGGATGTCTAAAATTCTACATTCAGACTTCAAAGAAGATAGGTTTCATAGCATAGCACTGTTGTCAGTAGTTGCTTGCAAAGTCTCGTTGAGAAGTATGCTACACTGAATAATGGCCCCCAGAGAGATCCAGAATCAAATCCCTGGAACCTGTGGATGTTATTTGACATAGCAAAAAGGATTCTGCATATGTGATTGAGTTAGGAATCTTCAGGGTTATGGGAGGGTTATCCTGTGTTATCTGGGTGATTACCAAATGTAATTATAAGGCTCGGTATAAAAGCATGCATCTTGAAGTACAGGGGAGAGGATGTGTGACTTCACTGGTGGCTTTGAGGATGAAAGTGGAGCCTATGAGCCACAAGACGCAAGGAGTGCAGTTCTAGAAACTCAAAAGGGCAAGATTCTCTTCTTAAGCCTCCATGAGCAATGCAGCCCTACCAACACCTTGATTTTAGACATCAGAGCACAACTCTAAGATAATAAATTGTATTGTTTTAAGCCTCCAGGTTCACGGTAGTTAGTGATAGCAGCTCAGATGAATAATTTAAGAATAATGGTGAAGTCTTGTTGACAAAGGCATGTAGGCTAGAATGTATCTGTGGTCACTTTGGAGTGAAGGAAGGGGCATGCTTGCTTTACTGTTCTCTGTCTGCAGTTTCTAGATCATGAAATGGCACTGTAACAAACTGACATTTTCAGATTGTATCTGGCTGTTACACCTGTGTGTGCAGGCTCTGGTGTGTCTTGTTTAGACTCTTTAGTTCTAAACAAGCTTTCCTCACGAGTTACGGTTGCAGGCAGGGGCCCACCTGACAGGCACATATGCATGAACCTGCCTTCATTTACGTCATTTCATCCAGAGGCTCCTAACCTTTGACAAAATACAGACATTGTGAAACAGTAAGCCTGGATTTTAATTTAAAATACCCAATCAGAATTTCCTAAATGTGTTTATTTCTAAATATTTTACAGATCATGAAATATAAAAAAAAAATTGAATAAAATGGACTTGGTAAGTCAACACCATTGACTGACATAATTTGAAACACTCCCAAATTATTAATTCTTATGTAACATGTTTGACATACTCTGGTTCTTTCTGTCATGATACCTGTTTTCCTGTTTTTAAAATAATATGTGTTAAGATCACCCCGAATAGGCTCAGAAATCTCCCCCAAAAGACATTAAATAATACTAAATATCAGATTCATTTCTAAAATGCTGACTATTAGAAATTTGCCAGTCTGTCTTGGGTTGGGTGGCATTTCATTAAATTTGATGTAATCTATTTGCTGACTGGAAATACAGAAAATATTACCACTCTGTCCCAATTTACAGAAACTCTAAATTGAACCATATGAAATTACTGTTTTTGTAGGCCAAGGATCTTTGAATGCTGGCAATTTCAAATGGCTTAACACATTAAACAAATTCATTAATAAGGAAACTCAGATCCAAAAACCCAAATTAAATATAATAAATCGGTAAACAGTATGACTTTCAGGTTATTGAAATAAACAGGTAAAAATGAGTTATAAACTAAGGCTCTGTATATTTGTGTCTTTGTTGATTGGTTTAAACTTTATCATGGATTTGTTTCATTCTTTGCTGTGAATAGGTACGTATTTATTAAGTAGTGAAAACTATTTTACGTGAATAAATAGTGCAGATCATGAATTTTCTATTACTGAGTACTTGAATCCAGCATTAGATGTATGTCATAAATGAATTTATTGTACACTTTATAGTATCAATATGAGGCTAGACATAGCTAGAGCATAATAGAAATGTTTACCAGAACGAGAATAAGAACTGGGAGATTGAGGGCTGCTTTGCTACTTGTTTCATTCTTCTTATCTGAAAAATGGCAAAATACTGACCCAGAATTGCTGTGAGATTTACATGAAATAGTGTATGGAAAGCTATTTGTGAATAAGAAAGTACTATAAAGAGTCACTGTACAAGGAAGGTTAGTCCCTCTGAGGACTCACCATTTGTGGTTGTTCTAGGATAGTAGAATTAGAAACTGAGTACTGACTAGGATATTAACTAATTTTACTAGCTATTAACTGAGTATGCTGTCTTGTTTCACAAACTTCAGCAACCGGCATAGGAATTATGAAAGAGGGCTTAAACCCAGGCACTCACCTATTATCCCAGCAGCTTGGGAGGATGAGGAAGATGAATTGCAAGTTCAGAGGCCAGCCTGAGCAACTTTACAAAACCCTGCCTCAAGATAAAATATGAAAAAGTAAAAATAAATATAAGGATTATTCATGTATAAGCAAAAACAGATAGTCACTATGAGTGATTGTGTGGAAAAAAAAAACCATAAAAGTCTACTACTAAATAAATAAAGCCAACAATGACATTTCAAAAGTAATAGTAAATTTTAATTTTAAAAATAATTTAAAATCCTCACTTTTTACTCCTATACCCAGATGACGACAATTTCTCCTCCTCTTCCTTCTCCTCCTCTTCTTTTTTTTCCTGGGTATAGAATTTTTTTCATTCAAGTATATTCATAAAATTCTTTTTTTTCCTTAATGAACTGATAGATCTGGTGATATCAGAAGGTAAAACACACTTCTGTTATGGCTTCTACATCAACCATTTTACAAATAATAATACATCTTCACTGCCTAACTATTGTTATCAGTTCATTTTAATATGTTACATTTTAAGAATGTTTTACTGTCATTAAAAATTACTGCATGAGTATTGCTGTTGTTTTAGGGAAGTATATACATACGTTCATATTTTTACTTTATTACTTCTATATTGCTTTTATCCATTAACATTTCTTCTTTAATAGAGGAAGAGACATGTAAATAGATATTTTCAATACATGTGGTCATTCCTTGTACATAAAACAGAGAATTCAAAGCCATGGGAGGTCCATTGAGGCTTTTTAGGGAACAGAGCATTTGACTTGAGCCTTGGAAAATGAATCAGAATTACTCATGGGAGAAGGGAGATGGGTGTTGGTGGGGCATTGGACCGATGGATGGGAGGGTGAGGGAAAGATGTATTAGGAAGAGGAAACAGTTCTGACAAAGATTCAAAGGTATGAGGCACCACAGGGTGTGGATTTAGAATTATGCTTCTTTAGTGTCACTAAGGTATTAGATATTAAGAGAAAAGCAAGAGGGAGAGAAAAAGAATCCGATTCCTATGGTTCCTCCCAGGTAAAGGAGTATCCATTAGTGTAACACACTTATATTTTAACACCTGCATATATCCACCTGGTGTGGGTCAGGGTGGTTTTTCCTGTGTTTGGAAGAAATAACTAGAAATAGATAGCCTTACCTTGTTCTCCTTCTTTTTGTAAGGAACCAGCTCACCTGCAGAGTGAATCTGTTTTTTTTTTTTGTTTGTTTTCTCCAAGCTGTACTTCACAGAGACATAGTTTAGCTGTAGGATGTACTTTTCAGAGTTTAATTTAATTAAGGATCATTATAATGTATAATTCTCATCTTGAGAAATAATTGGGCAGAATACTGGGGAACAAAATACACACTTAAAAGGCTATAGATGGAGCCCTGGCCCCTCCATTGAGCCCTTGGGCTCTTTCCATTGTTGAGTAATTTCAGGGTTTGTTCTTTGTGGCTGTTTCGTGTGAGTCCACAAGATTGGTTTTTCCACTTCTGTCATTAGCTCCTGTTCTCTTGGGCCAAGAAAAAAGGGTTTTTATTTTTGTCCTGAGTTGTTTGGATCTTGTGGGCTGATGGAACTGCAGCTTAAGTTTGCTCACAAGCACACGGTCTTTCTGAAGAGGCAGGATTCCATGTACTCAGGGAGACTCGGCAAACAGAAAGCAGCCGTCAGCGAGAAGTAGAATGGTGAGAAGTGCAGGGTGCCCTTGGGCCTCAGGGAGGATCGAGGAGGCCACTCTGGCTCAGCAAACTTGCCCAGGACTATGAGACCTTTAGCAGATGCTGCCATGACAGTCCCCAGGGACAAAGATCTACATCATCCCTGAGGATATGGATGGGTAGTTGTTACTGTGAGAAGCAGCCTTGGAAAGAGGGAGAGGAGGGTGCCTCAGTAGGCTGCTTATCTCCTCTCTAGGGGACAGTGGCCATGCCCTCATGAGGCTAACTGCTTCATTAGTCGAGAGAATAAAATTGGGAAAATTACTTTCATTCAATTTTGCCTATTCCTGAGGAGTTGGAGTAGCTCCTACTGTCGGAAAGTTTAGGAAGTGATCATGGGCAAATGTGGACTGCCGTCCATTTCTCGCCGTCCATTTCTCTTTTATAGGTGGCAGTCACACATCCCACTTTGTAACGGAGACAGTTCTGTGCTGGAGATTGTCCGTCAGTCTGAGTAATTCTACACTCTGTGCTCAGGCATTACTTTTAGTCTAACCGTTGTTAGTAATAAACTATTTTGCCCATGCATGGTGGTTCCTTTGTACCGAATGTCATTTGATTCAGAATTCAGGCTGACAAGAGGTGTATCATCTGCGGGATCCTCTCTCAAAAATCCTGCAAACATAGATAAAGCTGGGTCATAGGGGTCTTGCCTGGGCATTCCTTATTAAATACCACTTCAGATTTGAGGAAGACGGAGGTCTTCATCCAAAGCAACTGTTTTCCAAAGACTTGATCCACATGTTCTGAAAGGATTTTCCGAAACTTCTTTCCAGAGCACCCGACTCCATGGAGCTGAGTCATAAGTTAATGGATTACCTTATATTTCTGTCCAAACTCAACAGGGATGTTGACGACTCACTCAGGAAGCATAAGCCTTGCCCAAGTGTCATTTGTACTAGGCACTGACTTCCTGAGCAATGCACGCTGCATACAAAGCCAGATACATAAAAAGTACTTGATAAGGCACAGGAGTTATGGTTTTTGTATTTATCTCAGTAGGCAAGGCCCTGTCCTTTAAACCTAGACTTTATTATTTAGTTCCTATCACTTTGACCCAATTCAACTTACGGCTGCTGGACCATAAGTTGGGCACAATCATAAAACTATAGTAGTGTTATTAAAAATACCAGTCTGCTGAAACCTGACTTTAAGGATTAGGGTATATTACAAAGTTACTAAGACAAAAATGGACCTCTCTAATTTTTTACCACAATGATAAAAGCTTAAAAATTTATCAACACCTCTAATTTTATACACAGGCTTATGAATCTATTTGCTGAAGAGGTAAAAGGTTAAGGGTGTTAAGTCTGTGTAAAAAATTCCCATATATACATACCCTTGATTTTTGTTATATTGTTATTCTAAAATATCTCTGTTAAAAAACCTCATTAACTACTTATTAAATTGCCAGGAGCATCCAGATATGGTGGGTGCACCTGTAATCCAAATGACTGGAAAGGCTGAGGCAGGAAGATCACACAGTAGAGGCCAGCCTCAGCAATTTTAATGAGGACCTAAGCAACTTACTGAGACCCTGTCTTGAAAAATAAAAAGGGCTGGTGGTGTAGCTCAATGGTAAAGCACCCCTGGGTTCAGTTCCCATTACTAAAACAAACAAAACAAAAGTAGTCATTAAAAAAAAAAAATAACCAGGAAGGCTGAGACAGGAGGCTTCAAAGCCAGCATCAGCAACAGAGAGGTGCTGAGCAACTCAGCAATACCCTTTCTCTAAATAAAATACAAAATAGGGCTGGGGATGTGGCTCAGTGGTTGAGTGTCTCTGAGTTCAATCCCAGGTACCATCCCCCCCCGCCCCCCCCCAAAAAAATAGGAGAAATGGTGCACATCTATAATCCCAGCCACTTGTGAGGCTGAGCCTCAGGAAGATCACAAATTTGATGCCAGCCCGGGCAGTTTTATGAGACCCTATCTCCAAATAAAAAATAAAAAGGGCTGAGGTTGTGGCAGAGCTCCTTTGGGTTCAATCCCAGAATGTCTCCCTCTGTCTCTCATACACACACACACACACACACACACACACACACACACACACACACTCTGATTAAATAAATAGAATCATAATGCAATACATATGATAACATAATAATAATTTCATTAACATTTTTACACTTACTACCTAGTTTTTTAAAAAATAAATAAAACTTTACCATTAACCTTTTACCACCAATGAGCCCCCAAATTTTGTGTGTATATATATATATATATATATATATATATATATATATCTTACTTTTTATTATAATTTTATCATGTGTACCCATAAATTCAAATAAAATATTTAGCATTTATCCATCTATTAGAAAATCCAGCTCTGTCACAAATCAAGTGTTTATAATGTGTAGATGTTGGGGAGAGTTAGTCATGACCATTGACTAATGGAATAAAATTGGTCAATTTGTCTTTCTCTATTTCAATATCACAGCTGTAATTAGTAGAGCTTTGGATTTTATTTTGAATTTGCGGTATTTGAATACACATGTGTATATATGTATTTACATTTATGTGTGTGTGTGTGTATTTTTCCTGCATCCTTGTAGAACGTCTTAATTTCACCTTTCATTTCTCTGGGCCTATATTCTAAAGGTCAAGTAGGCTTTACTTAGCATCCAATGCATAGTTTTAGCTGTTGAAACATTAGTTTTCTTGTGATGTTCATGTTTTTAATCTGACCTTGTCATCTCACCCCATAATTTCTATGTAAAAAGACCTCCATGACATATGAACAAAAATATCTCCTAATAGTGATTTTAATACAAACAACAACAACAACAAAAAATTCCTCTCAATAAATAAACAAGTAGTTGCATTCTGTTTAGAAACTTCTGGTTCCAGTAGTAAATTCTTATTAGGGTTCTGTATTTCTATTAAGTCTTTTGGGTGATATATCAATTAAGCTGTGAAACAAAGCATCCCAAAACTGAAGTGTTTAAAACACCATCATTTATTTAGTTCTCAAATCTGCAGGTCAGAAATTTGATTGGTGCTTACTAGTGTCATCTTGGCTGAGCTCCTTTGTGACATTGCAGTCAGGGCCAGGTCAGCAGGGCCTGCTTCTCCAGGACTCCTTGCCTGGGACACAGCTCATTTCTGCTCCACGTGGTCTCTCATCATCCTCTGGCTGTCTCGGGCTTGTGCACATGGCTGATGAGTAAGTCTCCAAGAGAAAGTAGAAGTGTTCCAGTGAAACTCTTGAGCTCTGAGCCCAGCACTGCTTCTACCACATCTGTGAATCACAGAAAGTCAGAAGGCCAGCCTAGATTCAAAGGGAAGGTAAAGAAACTTTATCTTTTCATGCAGGAATACAAAGTCACATTGCAAAAGACATGATACAGAGAGCAGTCAAAGATTACAGCTATTTTTTTTTTTTGCATTCTATCATCAGTAGTATATTCCATTTCTTCAGTATTCATGTGCATTGCATTTCAAACTGGTTCAATGTCAAGACCCTATGTTTATTGTCAAGTAAGAGAAGGTCTTGGAAGAGCTGTTGAGACTATAAAAGGATGTTTAAACTTCCATTTTCTCTGCTGACAGCCTAACTGTTTAACATTCTAATAGTCCAACCTAAGTGAACCTAAATTTCTTCACCATATTATTTCCTTGAGAAGCTTAATGCTTGTGTATGATTTTTTTCCTTATGTTTTCACTGATACTTTGTTAAGTTGAAAAAGATTGGATCAGGGATTTCCAGGAAAACTAAGCTTGTTATCTGTCTATCTACCTATCTATCTATCTATCTAGTTAGTTAGTTAGAGCTGGGGTTTCACCATGTTTCTTAGGTTGACTTTGAATTCTGGGCTCAAGAGATCCTCCTGCCTCAGTCTCCCAAGGAGGTGGAACTACAAGTATGCACCACCACAGCTGGATCCTAAGCTTGATATTAATATTGCTTTCCATATTCCAGGTCAGAAAGTTGTATGTGATATTTACTTGCTCTCACAGCAACTATCACAATACCCTGTTTTGATTACTCCTTACTGGAGCTTAATTTCCTAATAAGTTACCTTACATGCAAAACCAGGATTTCTTCCGTCCAATTTCTTACAAGATAATTCATCTCTGTCCCATACTCTTTGCTACCTGAACTGAGACCTGCTATTGTTTTTGAGCTGACACTGTTCAAATTGGTTCTTGTTTACCCTTCTGATCCTACATCAATCAGGCTGTCAGTATAGGCATCCACATTTACATAACTAATGGCAATCCCTCTTGTTGTCATTTCAGTTTGTGCTATGACTAGAGATCTCATTTATACGCTGGTGACCTTCCAAATCCCACTTCTGTTAATTTGATCTGTAGGTCCTTCAAGTTCAAACTCCAAGATTTCTGCATGTTCACAGAAATGTTCTCAAGACCCTTGTCCATTCCATTTTCTCCCATCTGATTTTTTTTCTTTCTGCTTTTATTCATTACCTCAGCTGTTCATTTACTATCTTATTGATTTAACAATGTTTGCTCTTATATTTTACATCCTTGTGGCCTCCTTCTTTTTACTATGGAAGCTATGAAAGCCCAGGCTATTAGCTGTCTTCCCAGGATGGTGCTGGTGCCTACACTGGGCCGCTAAGTTGTCTGTTCTGATGGAACGGATTAGTCATTCAAGGTAAACTTCCACTCTCTCTGGTGAAATAGATTTTGCTCATTTTTTTAAGTTAAATAATTGAATTAATTAATTAATTTCCTGAATTGATTGAATATTCTGTGTATGGCTCTGGATTTTAAAAGTCACTGGTTTATTATTTTATCAATAATAATCAGAAATTCTAGGTTATAGTTGTTATGAGGAATGAGCTGGGTTTATTTAACCTATAAAAGTTCATTACTTTCTCTGATTAGCATTTGGTAAAATTTTCTCTGATAATTTTTTTTCCCCTCTGAGTTCTTAGGTGAGACACTTTTAACAAAGAGAGGCTTACAAGAGGGAAAAGAAAAGAAACATTTGTTAAGGTGTATACTTCATGTATACATGAGAGATACTCAGGAAAAAAAAATGAGTCAATCTCTGAGAAGTGGCTTATAATTGATGCTTAAGTACTATCTTCAGCTAAAGACAAAAGAGAGGAGGATATGTGTGGGTGGATGGGGAGGCCAGTTACAAGGGGGTGACCAGGACTCTATTAATCAGCTTTTAGTTTCTGTAACAAATACCTTAGATATTCCATTAATGAAAACAAAAGGGTTATTTTGACTCTCAATTTTTGGGATTTCAGTCAATAATTGATTGGCTGTGTCATTTTGGACCTGTGGCAAGGCAGCATATCACCGCAGGAGCACGGGCCAGAGGAAATCCCTTGATCTCATGAACAGGTGCAAAAAAAGAAAGAAAAGAAAGGGCTGGGGTCCCAATATGCTCTTCAAGGGAATGTCCCTTTGGCCAGATCTTGTACTAGGCCTGATCTCTTAGGGGTTCCACCACCACCCAATAGTAGCACAAGCTGACAACTGGGCCTTCAACTTTGGGGACACTTATCCAAACCTCAACATACAGAAAGCAGGCTACAGAGTGCTATGCAACTTTAAGGTTGCTTTCTCCTTAAAAAAGAGTTTGTTATGGTTTAGTCCTCATTTACTTCCTGGCACAGAGCAGGAGACACCCTCACAAACAGAAATTTCCTTTAGGAATTTAAATTTTTCTTACAACATGAAAACATCTACTCTGTTTTCAGAGCTTCCTCTGTTTCTGGTGTTCCTCAAAATAATCAGATTAAAATAATGCTCATGCCAAAGAGGCATATTTGGGGGTGGCATGTTCAGTTTTCCTGCATATTCTTAGGACCCCCTAAAGTGTGCCTGTCATTTAATGTGCCTGCAGGGTGTTGAACAAGCAATCCGGAATCAGTCTCTGCATTGAGTGTGAGTCTCAATTTATTTATCAGTAAATCATCAACAATATTCACTCACAAAGTTATCAGAGATAGAACATAAGTATAGCACCCAGAACTAAATCTGGTAGAGAGGAAACAGTAAATGCTAGCTGGATTTCCTAGCTTACCACATAAATGGTGTAAAATATATTGAAACTCAGGGAGAAAATGTCAGCTTTGATCCACTGGGGATTATGTCTTTCTGGGTTCTTCCTCACTTCTTGACCTGACTGGCTTTGCTCCAGTATTTTTTTGAGTTTTGCCCTTCTGGCCCACTTTGGGTTTGGCTTTTGTTGGAGAAAATATTACAGAAAGTTTTGCTGTTTGGAAAATGTGAGCAGCAAGGTTTTAGAAAGGGCATTCAAAGGTAAAAAATGACTTCCAGTCTGAGAGGAGGTACCAGGCCCAGGGCTTCAGGGGTTGGGAGGGTAGGGGTCTGTCTCATGCAATCTCTATGCCTTTTATGTTAGAGAAAAGAGTATATTATCACAGTGATTAAAAAAACTGATAGTAAGCATAAGGTCACTCAAGGTCACTGGGAAAAGACTTCTCCTAAGCCTGCAGGAGGGAAAACTTCCCTCTGCCCTCTGAGGGTTTGATAACTGAGTCCATGACATAAGCTGACAGCTGGAAGATTAACAGGAGAAAGGATGCACAGATTTATTATGTGCACAGTGGCATCACGGGAAAGTGAATACCCTTAATCAGAAGGATCCAGAAGTTTATGCACCATCGTGGGTAAGAAGGGAGGAGGAATGTGGGCGATGTAAAGAGAAAGTGATTTGGGGGAAGACAAAAGGGTCCTCAGAATAGGAAAGAGCTTGCAGAAGTCCATCTCAGCATGGTGTGTCCACTCCCAACCTGTCTTGAGATCTTTCTCAATTTTCCCTGGTTGATGAGATTCCCTGGGATTTATCACAGGTGAGTTCCTCTTGGAGGCTTCAATCCATCTTCAGGCAGATGAAGGAGTTCAGAGAAAGACTCTGCCTATATTTCTTGTTTGCAAGCACCCCCAAAGATCCCTGAATAACAAGAAAGATGTGATTAGTTAGGGGACAAAATAATAAAAATAAAAAGCTAGGAAAAGGACTGCAAGAATAGGGGGGAAATAAAACTTCTGGTTTCGACAGAATTATTACAGCTGGGATTTCCTGGCAAACAGTGTATTAGAGGAGCACAGGGTGGTGGAAATAGTATGAAACCAAACATCCACAAGAAAATAGATCATGCAACTAACTGCATAGAACAGTTGAACCAAGTGCCTGGTATCTTTGAGACTTAGTTTCTTTACCTGTACAGTTAGTTAGTTTGCTGATTTATGAACTGTAAGTTGTTTCCCTGCTTGACTTTCCTTGATTTTATTCTAAAGCACAGGAATGTGGCACCACAGGAGGTATCTCTGGAAAGGCTTTAAAACAATTGTGGGGCCCATTCAGCATCACTGTTGGCAGAAATCATGATGAATATGATTTAGCATGCTTCCCAGAGCTGCAGCAAAAGATGTTGAGCCAAATTCCTGGGGCATTTGAACCAATGCCTGGCAGAAAGCTAGGCCTTCTTCCAGAACTACTAAGTGGTACCTTTGCGACCTGACTGTGTTAATTATGAGTTGGGCACATTGGGAGGTATATTAGCTCATTGATACCTCTGGATGGAGACCAGCTTTGCTTTGGGAGAATAGTGGACATGAGAAAGAAATATGTTCTTTCCTTCTAAAAAGTACATGAATCATTATATGTCACATAAGTGTTGGAAACATCCAGATCAACTTGCACCTCGGAAACATAAACATGTGCATGTAGAAAGAATTTTAAGTACATGATTACACAAGGTGTTGAATATTTGACTAGCTCCATACAACCATGATAAAGGAATAATAAAATAAGTCCTTCTCTGCAAAATAAAAACACATAATTTGTCATTTACCCTGTGCATGTCTTCTAAAAATAATTTATTTCATTAGCGTGAGTGTGAGCTGGAATTTGTCACCAGGTGCAGGAAGACAGAACTTTCTTATTAAGTAAAAAAGCTTCTAATAATGCTTATACTAACTTATTTTAGTGTTTTACTTGTTGTTGTTGTTGTTCTTGTTGTTGTTGTTGTTGTTCTTCTTCTTCTTCTTTTTATGATGATGATGATGATGATGATGCTGGCCTTCCACATGCTAAGCAAGCACTCTAACACTGATCTCTACTCTCACCCTTTATGTTAACTTAAATACATGTCACATACTTGAGCATGCACACACAGACACAACCGGGAGAACCAGTTAAGAAATACGACAGAAACACTCTGATTGCTTCAAAGAGGGAACTTACATTATAGACATGCACAGTGACTTTGCTTTTATGTGAGTCATTCTATGACTCTCACCCTCCCCAAAACACTCAGGCACATATAAGCTCTAATACACATGAGCATACAAATACATACACTTGTAGGGACTCACTCATTCTCATGCATACTTGCTTAATTTGCATCATAATATAAGCAGCCACAACTTAGGCTCTAAAGATAGATTTAATTTAAATGTTGTTGCTTGGTTAATTATGCTATACGTAAATTCAGAATACCAGAAGTATTTACCTTATAGAGAGTTGTTGGAGTACTAAGAGAACATACTGTGTTAGTCAATATTCTCCATAAAGAAGATCATATGGGACTTAATCTAACAGGAGATCATATGGATTTCATCTAAATGAAGTGAATTTAGATCTTGCCATGTATTAACTTACAGTAAAAATTCTGCACCTGATTTACAAGTATGGTTGTGTAGACATTAATGAAAAGCCTTGGAATGGCTGGAGGGAGGTGTTCATATCATATATTTCAAAAAAGCAACTTTCATCCTTCTTTACCAAATAGCTAATAATATAGGGGTCATTGCATAATGATAAAAAGTGTTAGATGGAGGGAGGGAGAGAGAAAGTAAGCATGTTTAGGAATTGACTCACATGATCTTGGAGTAGTTTGATAAATCCAAAATCTTCTGGGTAGGCAGTCCAGCTAGAGCCCCAGGGTAGAGTTGTAATTCAAGTCCAAAGACAGTTTTCTGGCAGAATTTTTTCTTGCACAGGGAAAGTCAGACATTATTCTTGTAAGAACTTCAGCTAATTGGATGCAGCCCACCCACATTATGGAAGACAATCAGATTTACTCAAAGTTTACTGATTTAAGTATTAATCTTATTTAAGAAAATAGCCTCAAAGAAACATCTACAATAATGTTTTACCAAATATCTGGCTCATGTGGGCCAGTTGAGTTGATGCCTAGAATTAATGATCATATTCATGTAAAAATACTACCACCTGTGTGCCCCACAGAACCATTACTCTTAAAGCATTAGCCTTTGTCAATGAGTCACAAAAGAGCTTCATTTGACAGTAATTTTGTTTCAGACTCTCTATCTTAGACTACCAGAGGAATTAGAGCCAAAAGATAAAACTTAAATTAGAATTGTTAAGTTACTTGATCTCATAAATTTGAAAAAAATGTAGACTTGTATGTAATGATTTTGCAAAGTTGTAGCAGCCTGACCGGGATAAATTAGAGTTTTGAGTTTCTTTTCTGACTTTCTGCTATTAACCACCCTATCTTAAAAGTTTTTAGACATAATTTGATATTAGCTAACTCTTCCAGATGTCATATTTCTCATAGAGTTGGCGCTAGTTCTTTAAATAGGACAAAAGGCTAATTTTTTCCCCTGGAAACATGATTATATTCATTCATATATATTTTAAAAATTAAGATAATTGGGCAAAATGATGAGTAAGTCTTAACACTCTTGAAATCACCTGACAGTTAGGCATGGTGGCACATGTCTGTAATCCCAATGACTGGAGGCTGAAACAGGAGGATCTTACTGGCCAGCTCAGCAATTTAGCAAGACTCTTTCTCAAAATTTTAAAAAATAATAAAAAGAACTGGGAAGGCAGCTTGGTGAAAAGATCATCTGGGTTCAATCCCCAGCACCAAAAAGAAGAAAACAGAAGTCATCTTGACAATTTATAGATAACATCATGTCCCTACAATTTTTACTTAAGGTGGATCAAGCCAGCAACAGAAAAAAGGAGCACTGAGAATTTTAACTTCTTTAGCAGTAATCAGTAACCTATAAGACAAAAATTTCTAAGGCAGCTGCTGAAAATAAATTAATAATGGAAGGTTTAATCGCAGCAGATATTCCCTATATTATTATCTATTTGGTCAAGAATAATGAGCATCACTTTTTCAACATCTGTGATAGAAACTTCTTCCTCAATTTATTCTATGACCTCCTCAGTGTCTGCACAACCATAAGAGCAAATTAACTTCAGCATTTCCCCAGTAGTTCTTGAACGGTAAGATCTAAAATCACTCTATGGGGGAAAAAAAACACATCAGAATGCATTTGTATAAAGCATACTTATTAATGTGTAGACATGATATGGAAGGAAAAAAAATATTGCAGAGTGCAGGTATTCTGCGTGAGATGATTTATTTATGTTGATAATGGTCTTAAGTATGGGCAAAGAATTCCAAACTTAAATTCAATCCTTGAATGGAGTGAAAATGAAAAATTAGCACATGGGTAATGAATAGCTATTGAAAATGATAGGGTAATCACAAAATAACTTGTTTTATGAACAGGAAAAGTTCTTTAATTATAGCTCTCTTAGGTCTTTCGGAAAGATGTGGAATATGAAACTCACAGGATCATGTTCCATCTGCCTTTCTGGGTAACCTGGTTATTCAAAGGAGAATCAGCCCAGATAACTAGTAAGTGGTTAAGACCCAAAGGGTTTAGAAATAGGGACACTAATGTTGTTACACAGAATTGCCAGAAATAGTGACCTAGAGAAGCAGGCTAACTTTGTGCTTTAAGAAACCTTACTTGGCAGGGGAGGATCAGGTCAAATAACAAAAGTAGTTTAGTACTAGGGAAGCTAATATTGAGGTCAGGGTGGCTAGATGGCGTCAGGCAGAAAAACTCAAAACAGCTTAAGAATTCTAGAGCTCAAGTTTTCAGATGCCAGCGTGATTGTTTTTGGTTGCAAGTGTTTTGGGTTGATTGTCAGGGGTAATTACACAATGTTAAATCAGACACAATGGGCACTTAATCTAACTTTAATTTATGCTTAAATATTTGAAGGCCATCAGTACTTAGTTACATAACTTTCATCAACATCTGCTCCAGAGAAGCAGTGAATTTTTCATGGATCCTCTAGTTCAAAGATAGAGAAATTAGTATATATGATTTTTTTTAAACAAAAATATATATAATATCTTTGTGTGTGTGTTAAAAGAATTCTAAGAGCAATTATATGTTTTAAGAGTAGTAATGCTTCCAAGAATAATAAACTAAAAGAAGAGCTCATTTCAAAATTTCTTGAGATAGTAACTTTTCCGCTATATGATTTCTGGGAAGCTATAAAGGATTTATTAAATTAGAAATTGGAATTTTATGCTTTCAATGTAAGTTGTGAAACTATAATAGATATCATAGCTCACCACATCAATGTGCAATTTTGTCTATATGAAAATATTTTATTCATATAAATATATTTCTATAAATACTGTTTATATGTAAATATATACATGTATATTTCAATAAGTCATATATATTTCAAGTTAGTCTTCTAGAATTATATTTTTTAATATTTATTCTGATGCACTTCTTGATTTCCCTTCTTTGGCAAAATCACCTATACTCATTTTAGTTTATTTTGAATTTTTACCTTTTTTTTGTGCTTCTTATCAGCTTCTATTTCTATTTCTATTTGAGCACTTTTGCGTGTATGTGTGTTTTCACATAATCTTGTGTTTCTTTTGGTTTAGCATTCATTGGTGAACTGAGTTTTATTTTCTTTCATATTAATTTCCCTGAATTGTAGAACTCATTTCTGAGTTTTTCTATTAACCACTTATGCTGTTCTTTCATATTTTGCATAATTTTTAAAAATATATTTTGGTTTTATTTGGAAATATTGGTTTTCAATTTTCATCAATTTCTTAGCAGGTCTGTCATGGCTTGATTGTAGGAATGTAATTCTAATCTTTATTCTCTTTTTTATTATAGTATTATATGGGATTTTACTGCTATGTTTTTGTTGATTTTTTTAAAATAAAACTTGCTTTTCTGACTTTTTTGGTGGAGGGGGTGATATGTCATCATATCTGTTTTTAACATGCTGAGTCTATCCTGTTATTTTGTGAAGTCTTAAATTCTCATACTTTTAGAAATTTTTTTGCATTTACTTATACCAATTTTTTATGTGGACATTATCTTTTTCTTGTGTTGCTACTGTCTTGTCCAATTTCAAATCAACTTCCAGAAGTTTCTCCTAGGTTTTTTTTTTTTTTTTTGTCTTGGAGGATTTGGCAGATCGGTTAAGTAAAAGCAGTGCATTTTGTGTCTGCCTTAACCCTCAGGCCTTCCAATCACCCACAAATGTGTGAAACCACTACCTGGTTCAGAAGCTTAGCACCTAAATAAGAATCTTTTGAAAACTTTGAGGATTTCCTGTTCTCTAATTTATTCTACATTTCCCTGCTTCTCTCTGCTTCCCCTACATGAATACCGCTGATACCATGCAAATATTATAGCTGGTGGTTTCCACTGTGTCATGTTATTAAGTCAGAAGCCTCTCTTGCCCTTGGTTTAGATATAAACTCTTCTATGGGCTATTTGTTTTATTTTCTGTTTGCTTTGATTTTATAAAGAGATTCTGGGAGATTAAAAACCATTCCACTAATGCTATCTTCCCTGAACTTGTCCACAGATCCCATTGAGAAATATTAATGTAAGCTAGTCACTTCAAATTTAGTTTTCAAAGTGGTGTCTCTCATAGCTCTGTATTTTCTTGGGAATGACTTATACATTAACCTAATTGCTCTCTGAGGGTTAGAAGGTCATTACAATACAGAATTGAAAAAAATAGATGTATATTTGGATCGTGGCTATTCTCTTAGGAAATATGTGAACTTTGGTCACTCTTAGAGCTTTACCTAATGTCATTATAAAATGACATCTAAAATGTTTCTGGCACTGGAAGAGAAGGTTCTAAGTATTTAAATATTTGAAATTGTCTTCTCCATGTTTTACACTGCCCTTTGAATATACTGTGACTTTTTTTTTTTTTCACACATGAATAAGATTGGAAGCCCTGCGTCACAGACAGTGTGCCTGTCTGTCTCTTTGTTGTATTCTCAGGACCTTGCATAGATGAAACCCAGTGAGCACTTAGAATGTATTGAACGAATTAACAGAGCATGTAATTATATTTGTGATCTTTCTTCCTTTCCATAATACTGACAATGAAAACGCACATTTCATGAGCACGTTTGGTGGCAAAGGCAGAGTTGAGCATTTCCTGTGTATTTTCTTATTTGAGTGCCACAACAGACCTACAAAAAAGGTACTATTTTCTTTACTAGTTAGATAAGAAAACTGAGTCACAGAGAATTGAGAAAACTGAATTAATAAATTGCCTAACTGATCAGACAAACTAAATAGTGAATTCTTTGGAAACAAGGTACGTGTCTTAATACATTTTAGATACACAATGAATGCTTCACTTAGAATACTCTGGGAGGCTTGCATGGATAAATGAATGAATGAGTAAACAAATGAAATGCAGTTCTATCACAATACAACATGTTGACTGGGTCTTAATGATTCTTAATAAATGCATTTGATAATTATTATATCATGATATTGTTATGTATAGCTGGAATATTAACTTGAACATTATATTGTGATATATATTTGAAATAAGTTTGGGTAAATTGAGCAGATACTAAACCACTTTTAAAATCGCTAGGTTGAAAATTGCATAATCTTCATTATGAATCACCAAGTCCTACCTCATTAAAACTACTAAAGTATAGTAATGATGATGAGAGTCATACCCTGGGTTTCTATGCTGCTTGGTACCCTGCGTTGTTCTACAGAGCAGAAAGCTTACAATAAGATGAATGACATAACACAGTGGTAATCTTATATAGGAAGCAATGTACAATTAGCTAAAAATTATATAATGTGGTGCTAAATGGGGCATAGCTGAAAATACTATGCAAGTATTTAGTGTGAGAGGAGAATTTATTAGATGGAAATGGTTGGCATTAAAAACTAATATTTCTACTTAAAAATTCCCTCTCCTTTTCCCACCTCTCCACCAACTAGTAATCTGCCAAGTAGAGGTATTGGAGAGGAACAAAAAGAGGTGGCACAGGTTTGAGCACAGGATTTAATCTCAGAAGTGCATTAAATTTTTTTTTTTTGAAAATTTTTTTTGTGGCTTATTTTCTTGGCACTTAGAGAATAAAATAAGTGACAGACCAACATTGTAGGGGTTGTGAAGATGGTTGGAATTTAATGTTAGAAAGGAAATAAAAAATATGCAGGGCGTAATCAGCCTGTCAAGTACCAGGCTTGTTACTCAAGAGTTGTAGCATAAGTGTGTCCAGGGTTTTCCTGTAGGGCTGCTATTTGTCTATTTTCTAAGGATCAAATCTGTGATCTTTATCCTGAACTGATTAGGTAGAAATCACACCTTTAATAGCGGTAGGATAAATAAAAATGAAATTTCAATCATTTACATAGGTGGACTCTAAATAGTCCATCACAATTTCTCCATTGTGCAATGAATATTAATTTGTTACCTCATCGGCATCTCTTCCTCTCTCTTTCCACTTATCTCTCTGAGAGGACCCTGGTTTTCTTTTTGGATGATCCCTCTTCTTCATTACACTATTGGTTAAGGTGGAAATAATCTCCCTCCAGTTTCAGGAGTAGGCAGCCATTAACCTATACTATTTGAAGTACCCATCCTTTCTCTCTAGCCTTGAGATTACATCCTGTGAAAGTTGTCAGAGTCAAAAATGGAAGGACTTAGGCCGGAGAGAGCCAGGAAGCCCCGAAGGGAGGTGCTCACACATACTGGCCTAATAGCAAAGATCCAAAAAGCCACAACTTTGAATAAAGAAATATGACTTTGCACCAA
Source organism: Ictidomys tridecemlineatus (assembly GCF_052094955.1). NCBI lineage: Eukaryota > Metazoa > Chordata > Mammalia > Rodentia > Sciuridae > Ictidomys > Ictidomys tridecemlineatus. The sequence continues at coordinate 27,836,375 of NC_135480.1, read as the reverse complement.
GAAATACCCTGCAAGGGTCCCTGACCAGCCACCACACTTATTCAACTTCCAACTGACTGACCTCGCTTGTGTTGTTGATCGTTTTTTAGCCAAGGATAAATGTTTCAAAACATCTTATATCATCACTTTACATTTAAAAGTTCCTGTTCTCCTTAGCTTCCCTGGGCATGCCATGGCTGTAGGCCTTGTCTCACCACCATGGTTCACGGTGGCACCTGTAACCTGAATTGTAATCACATCGTTCATTCAAACTCTTTTCTTAGCAGAGCCTAAATTGCTATTTTAGGTTGACACCCCAGATCACATCCAATAAGTTGTAAGATGTTTAAACTTCTGAGGAAAAGGAGGTTTTTTTCTTCTTCTAGATACTGTATTTATAGCAACTGGATTTTGTGATCTACTACGTTGTCTTTATTTGTCAAGATGATTTAAATTGAGACTTTTACTATGAACCTAGATTCCTTCATAATAGATATGGACAACCTGAAAAAAAAATTATACACAGTGAACAGGAAACTAGTTAATAGGAAGAGCCAACTGAAGTGGAGGTTATTAGGTGAAATCCAGCCTGATATTTTATTTATGGTGGTTAGCTCCTATAACTGAGGTAGATTACATGTATCGTGGTGTATGCATGTATCATACTAATTCTAGAATCGCCTACTGTATTGTTCTTTACATTCTAAAAGAAAATACCAGTGGCCTACCATAGCAATCAGCTAAATGACATATTATCCTACGTATGCAGGCACATTTGGTCATTTCATATATCTGAAAAGACTTGTGAGAGTTTCCACCTGATTTGTCTCTCTGTAATACATGGGACACACAAGATAGACTCTGGCTAGTAATCTTTTATTAGTTAAGAAAACTTGGCTTCAAGTGGAAGAAACCAAACTCAATATAGATTTATTATCTTATGTAACTAATTAGCTGTTTCCAGATTTGATTTATTCACTGGCTCACTTATATGATAGGACACCCAGATTCTTTTCATTTTTTTTTTTTCTCTTGGCTAACTTCAGACTGTTGGCTTTTCTTGGGTTAGTTAGCTTCTCTTATGGCCCCAAGATATCCTGTTCCAATTCCAAGTATCTTATGGAGATAGTTTCATCCAAGGATTGGAATGAAAGTCTGTATGTACCACACTTTAAGAAGTCAAGAAAACTACAGCTTCTCAGCCGAAGCACATGGTGCAGAATGGTATCACATACCTCTTTCTAAACCGATCACCAACAGAGGAAATGAGGTTAGGCATAGATAGCTGTCTCTTGCAAATCCATCCCCATCCCACCCCCAACCCTTGCTGAGAAAGGAGCCTTTTTTCTGATCAGTGGTTGAATGCTCTTTTAGAACTGGAATTCTGCCTGCCAAGGAACAAGAGGTGATAGATAGTAATAGATTTGTGTGTTTTTACCAGAGGGTTTTATCCTACTTTTGTACAGATCATCTTAATCATATCTCTTGATTCTGTAACAAAGGCCTCATTCTAATTACTTTTTCAAAATGCCTCTTACTTCCATGGAATCTAAAAGTCAGCCATCTTCCTATGACATTTTGTTATACTTTTATACTGTCCCAGAAAACATAGGAGAGCAATTAGAGAGAGTATATAATATGTTGCTTTAATCAAACCAGACCTTCTTTTGAGTGGATTAATAGCAATAGGGGTAAGGGGGGGTATGACAATGGTCAATCATCATAAGTCAATTGGTTACCAAATTCCAGTTTTCAAGTGACCAATTAACTGATTCAACCAATCCATCCATATTCCTTTCCCTCCCCAGATAAATGGAGCAGTCATTTGAATATACAGATTTAATTAACTTATTTCTGAATGGTTGTACCTCCTTTGGTAGACAGGATGCACAAATGAGATATTTCATAAGGGGTTGTCAGAGTTGCTTAAGAAAGATAGTGCAAATGCTTTCAAAATACTGAACAAGAATCTATCTAAATAAAATATGATTCAATTCTATTATACATATTGATATTTCTTGTCCTTGGTAGGAAAAATGACAATGTTCCCCAAGGTAATTTTAAGAGGATGAGATTACAAACCCTATTAAATATATACCTGTCCTTGGCATTCTTACACGGCCCTCATATATTATAGCAGGGATATTCCTCAAGTAAATGTAGTTAAGATCAGATTTTTATCAATATGTATGCACTTAAAACAAGGTTGACCTAGCATTCTGGCTGCAGACTTTGCTGAGGTAGTTGGAATAATTGCATATGCTTGTTTATACAAGGCTTAAATTTGATTGAAAGTGCCTGATGTTCCTCTTTCAAACTTGCTGGGTTATGTCTCAGATTCTTTCAAAGGAACAGCATATGAAGGCATTGAACTAGCCTTAAATAATTCACCTAGTAAGACTCAAGACTCAAGATTTTTTGCATGGAGAGTCAAAGGATGTTCTTTTACCTGGGCAAGTTTCCTGTGCACAAGGATTGGGGACTTCCTGCTGCTTATAGAAATTGGCCAATTGGGTAAAACCTGAGTTTGAAAGTCTTCATTACTTTGTTTTGTGTCTTCTTGCCTCCTATTTATGACCTTGGATACTCACATATACCCCTTTTAGAACTCCATGATCTAGTGCCAATCTTTACAAACTTTAATGTGTATATGAACTTTAGAGATTTTGTTAAAATAATTGCAATTCTATGGGTCTGAGTGGGTCCTGAGAGTCTGATTTTTTGGGGGGGAGGTGGGTTATTAGGGATTGAATCCAGGAGTGCTTAACCCTGAGCCACATCCCCAGCCATTTTTTAATATTTTATTTAGAAACAGGGTCTCACTGAGTTGCTTAGGGCCTTGCTAAATTATTGAGGCTGGCTTTGAACTTGCAATCCTCCTGTCCCAGATTCCAGAGCCACTGTGATTACAAGCGTGTGCCACCACATGCAATGAGAGTCTGCATTTTTTTTTTTTTTTGACAAGCTCTCAGGCCATGTTGATGGTGCTGGTAGCATATTTTGAGTAGTAAGGATCCGACATTGCCTTACCTCTTTTTTTTTTTCATTTATTCCTAGTAATTCCATATCTCATCCCTCAGAGCCTTGGTAAATGACTAATTGTGATGTAGAAATGAGAGGTGGGGCTATACTTCAGCTCAATTAAGACTTTTAATCCTTGAGATTCCTATATTTTTATCTGACAGTGATTTATAATACAGATACAGTTTAATTTTTTTCCCAGTAAAGAGCTGATACTTGAGACTCATACATTTCTCTTGTTTTCAAGAGGAATCATCTGAGCAGCAACAAGAACACAAAAAAGAGATAAATAAAAGGGGTAGATACTTCATATATTGTAGTAGCTCTCAATTCTGTCTCCACATTATAATATACTAGAGATTTCAGATGCTGGATAAAATATAGGATGCCCAGTTTAGATTGTATTTCAACTAAATAATGCTTTTTTTTTTAGTATTAGTATGTATCACTTAATACTTGGGATATATAGAATTTTCTCAGTAGAGTTAGTCGATCTTTTAAATTGGCTTAAAATTATTTTCTTTGACATGCACTCTAAATTATCTTTTGCCAAGGCTAGAATTTAGGCTGCTCCAAGCATGGCAGCTTCTGCATATATTAACTCTCCTGTGAATTCTGCACTTTAAAAGAACATGTTTCTGTTCACTCAAGTCAAATAATTGTAATAATAATTTATTCTTCTACTTCTCTCTAGATTCTTTCAAATTGATTAATTTGTAAGTGAAATGGATTGTCAGTTGAAGCAATGAAAACAGACCAAATTCCCCTAGGGTTTACTAAATACTGATATCTGGGCTGTGGCCAAAAATTACCCAGTAGAAGAATCCAAATATTTGAGGACAACACACAGGTCCTGGAATCTTGAAAATCATCTACTTTTCACTGATTTCTCTTCACCCTAGAAACATCTATGGGCATCAAGAATATGTGTGGGATCTTGATGTTGGGAGCTAAAACTTCTCCTCTACAATTTATGTCCAAGTGGTGATTGACTGATGATAGACAAATTCATAAGAGGAAAGTTTACTAACTGTGTAGAAGTACTTAGTAAAAGATGCTCCTTAACTTAGGGTGGGTTACTGGGATGTAAGCAGTTGATTGACATATGGTTGTGTTTCTAGGACATGATCTTAAGTTCCTTCCTGACTCCCAACCTACCAAACATCACAGCCGAGCTGAGCCTGCCTTGTGTTCAGATCATGTTCCTTACACTATGGTTGGGCCAAACCATCTAATGCAAAACCGATGTATGAAAAAGTGATGTCGCTGGTTTTTGGTGACGAGTTCTGCTTCCCCACATGTTGAAGTTTGAATAAATTAGAGAAGCACGCCGAGGCAAGCACATAAAGCAGGGTTTATTTAAAAAGGGGTTACATAAACTTCTCCTGGGAGGGAGAAGGGGGCCACAGCTGGTATCCTGGTATCCCAAGAAGCGATGTTTCTGCCCTTTTTATATGTCCTAGGCTTCCTTTGTTCTCCTGCCTTCTTCCTCTTATTTGACTAGGCCTAGGAAATGCTCAGTGGGATGGCCAAATATTGGAAATAGGTGGGCTGAAGGGGGAAGGGCAAGATAGAGCAACCAAGGACACATTAATTAACAACCTTAAGGCTTCCTGTAGGGGGTGGGCAATTCCTGGGACAGGTTACCCTGGCAACAGGTTGGCACAGGGGCAGGTTCTTGATAAAGGAAGAGGAAGGGCTCTGAAGGAATTAACATTCCAATCCTTCTGGGGACAGTCTCCACCTTCCAGGACTCACTCAAAATTGGCCTCCTTGCTCTGACCTGACTCGATTTACCTATCTATACTGACTGCCTGTCTAATTCTGGCTTCAAAAATATTGACTATCTCAAGTAATTTATTGAATATCTTACTGAAAGTGAATGACAGAATGGTTTCTACTGAACATGCTGCTTTCATATCATCCCAATGTCACAAAAATAATTGAAACCAGCTATAATGAGTAACTGGCAAAGTAGTCCCAAGTAAGAATTTAAGTCAGTCTAACAAATAAAGCTGGATTGGACTTCAGTGGGAGAGTGCATAAGGTCTTTTTTTTTGGGGGGGGGCTTTTTCATCATGGTGTTAATAGGCACTCTCCTTCCTAGCTGTCATTTGTATTCACACCTCCCCAGGCTAAAAGAGATTTTTTTTTTTCCTCAAACCAGAAACTCTCTAGGAGTCAAGGTTAAAGGTAGCTGTACTTTAAAGAGAATTTCCTTTATTCAGATTAGGGAAGAAGTCAAAGTAGAATTTATGTTTTATAATATTTTCAATGATCTTATGAGACAATCATGAGGGCATACTCTTCTAGGATGACTATAGAAATATTTCAGGTAACAGATCTTAATAAGAAAATAATTTGAACCAGGAACTGTGGAACAAACCTGTAATCCCAGCTACTCAGGGGAGCTGAGGCAGGAGAATGGCAAGTTCAAGGCCAACTTCAGCAACAGAGTGAGATCCTTTTCCAGTATTCCCCCCCAAACACACACACACACACACACACACACACACACACATTCCAAATTTGCACATTAGGTACTATCAAAGACACTGAATGGAATACAGTATAAAAAGGAACAAGAGACCAGTGAAAGAACAGCAGGAAATGATCTTTCTTCCTTCATTTCAGTGTGGATTCATGAGGTTTTAAGGGAGTCTATCAGGTGTGAGGAACTAGATAATAGATGCTTTTTTTGAATGAAAACCCAGATGGTTTTAACAGACACCTGCAGCTGTATGCTATTTCATTTCTATCTGCAGTTAGAATTTATGGAATTAGCTAGATCAAACACAGAGCTATTTCATCTATAATTTCAGGATGTATGAAGATTCCTTCAAATTGAACATATCCCAAGGAATGAAAGAAGGTCTGAGGCAAGAAGGATAGGAAGAGATAGTTGAGTCTAAAATGTAACTTGAAAGCAATATTTCTCCTTTTGAAATGTCTTGTGTTTGTTCTCCATTAACTTGAACTAAACTCCTAGGAGGAGCTTTGGTAGCAATTGTGAAACAGTATGTCTGTTACCATGAAGAAGATTCTTTGTTACAATGTCAACTAATGTTTTCACATAAATGCTGTCTCCTCCTTAGGAGCACAACCAATCCCATTTTAGCATCCCACTGCATCTATTTGTAAGGATTGGTTCCAGGACTCCACGCAGATACCAAAACCCTAGGATGTTCAAGCCCTTTGTATAAAATGATATGGTATTTACATGTAATCTACACATGATCCTCCCACATAATTTAAATCATCTCTAGATTACTAATAGTAGCCAGTACAGCATAAATGTTATGTGAATAGTTGCTATATTGTATTGTTTAAGGAATAATGACAAGAGGAAATTTGCATATGTATAATACAGATACACTTTTTTTAAAAATCTGTGGTTGGTTGTATCTACAGATGCAGATATGGCAAACACCAGTGTGCAACCAATCAGCTGTAAACTCATTTCTGATTTCTGTCAATATATACTGCCTGACCACTTGGCATGCAAAAGTTCTTTGAACCTGGTTTGGTGAGGAGGGTTGCCTGATCCTGGAATGCTGAAAAAATAAAATGCCAAATAAGATCTTTATACAAAATTTGATGTAATTTTACCTTTGAACATGTTCACTGATTGGCACCCTTATAACAAAAGAAAAACCTACATGTTTTATGCAATGTCAGTTTTCCATGACATGAGATCCTGCATTAGGAAATGAAGCCCTGCAAATGGTTGAACCTGGGTGTTTAAATGCTAGTGTTGTTGAAGAGAAGAATAATGGGAAATTTGAGAGCATCTACATCTATGTGGGTCTGAGCCTATAAACTCAGGTGGAGAACAGCAAGGCCTATTGGCTCAGAGTACCACCTCTGTTCCTTTCATTTTTAGAAGTCAGGATGCATCTTTCCTGTGGGTTTGTGCAGAGCACATTTCAACTGGGGCTCTCATCCCTCCTTCAGAAGAGAAAGGTATAGGGTGGGGGCAGCAGAGACAGCTTCCTGCATCTGCTGTTTTCTCTAATCCTTTCAATTTAAAATCTTCAACATGCCAAGTAGGGTGACATTCTAAATTCCATCAGTGGAATTAGGGAAATTGACTATTGCTTATCTACTTCAGCAGAAGGGATGGGCAAAGGAAATGCTACCTTCCCCTTTAACCTGATTGCATTAGTACTGCCTATTTTGGTCTCTATTTTCTAAAAGTCAAACATAAAGGGAATAAATGGACCAGTTGAGAAATATTTTGTGAAAACTTATGAAAAGGTTAAAAATAGAATTTCAACTCTCTAAAAACCATGAATTACTGACAGTATTTTGGGGTCATATGTTAAGGTATTTTCTCTTGAGAAGGTGGAATGATAAGTTCTTACCTTGGGAACTACTTATATTCATCATTTATTATATACGTTGGGTTTGGTTTTATTTTTTTAAAAAATTTTAATTGTCAATGAAACTTTATTTTATTTATTGATATGTGATGCTGAGAATTGAACCCAGTGCCTCACACATGCTAGGCACTCTGCCACTGAGCCCCAGCCCAGCCCTGGGTTTGATCTTTGATAAATAATACCATCTTGCATGTTGTGATTTTTGCCTGAGGAACTAATTAGCTCTCAATCACTATTCCATACCCTGAATTTAATCAGGGATTCTCCTAGTATTTTAATGAGACAAGATTCTTCTTTCGTCTTTTAAATTTTTTCTTTCAGAATTGTACTTCTTTTAGGGTATGATGCTTGCTTAGATATTTATTTAACTCCATTTTCAAATTAGTAAAAACTTTCAGAAAATTTGGTGTACACCTGTAATCTCAGAGGTGTGGGAGGTTGAGGCAGGAGGACCACACATTTGAGGCCAGCCTGTAAAATTTAGCAAGAGTCTATATCAAAAAATAGAAAAGGATGGGGGCACATCTCCATGGTAGAGCACCCCTGGGTTAAATTCCCACTATTACCGCCCCTCTCCACCACACACTAAACAAGCTGGGCATTGTGGTGCACACTTGTAATCCCAGCAACACGAGAGGCTGAGACAGGAGGATTCCAAGTTTGAGACCAGCGTTAGCAATTTAGTGAGACCCTAAGCAACTTAATGAGATCCTATCTCAACATTTAAAACAAAAATCAAATAAAAAGGGCAGGGGATGTCAATCAGTGGTAAAGAGCCCCTTGTACAAAAAAAAAAAAAAAAAGGAAAGAAAGATAAGAAAGTTTACCACTTCATATTTTGACCAGAACCTTTGATAAACAATAATATGGTGGTTGTAGATTAAAAAAAAAATCAACTCTAGAGGCCAAATATTAGGTTTATGAAATCCCACTTTCTCGGTGGATAAACATTCTTTGATTTTTAAACTTCACCTTTTCCTAGGCCTGTGTATTTCCCTATAAGATCTACTCTATCTCTATACATAGAATTCCACCAGGTCAGTTTAGAAAGAACTCCCCACCTTTGTATCTCATTATCCTTCATATCTGATCACTTTCCTTAGTCTTCACCATCCCATGTCAGATAGCCCTGGCCTACCTTCAGCAAGATTCATAGTATATTTATTTAACCAGAATCCCACATTTTCCTGATGTTACCTTTTGGTAATCTTCCATTTACTGACCCCATCCCCCTTTTTCCTAGCTTTAATTCCCACTTACCCATTCTGTATTTGGAGTTGAGCCTAATTAATGTCTCTTCCCTACTGCAAAGTTCCTTTGCTGTGGTCTTTGTATCTATTTCAATGTTCCTGAATAAAGTTGGCCTCAACCTGCTTTAAAACTATCAATAAGTAATTTTTGTTTTTAGCATGAAGAACAGTATGAGTTAGGAAGATTGGGAATCTGTTGATCTGTATCAGGTACTATTGTTTGACTGTTTCCCCCTAAAATTTGTATTAGACACTCAATGGCCAATTCACATGTTATTGATATTTTGGGGTGAGGATCTTTGGGATTATATGAAGTCATTAGTGTTGGGTCCCTCTGGTGATATTGGTGGCTTTATAAGTGGTGAAAGATTTAAGTTAGCATGCTTACTGTGTCTCATCCTGGGATGCTCTTTGCCATGATTATAATGTAGCAAAATGGCACTTCCCAGATACTAATCAGAAGCTGGCACATGTTCTTGGTCTTCCTAGCCTATCCTCCAGAACTGTGACCCATAAATTTCTATTTTTTAATACATTACCCAGTGTCAGGCATTTTGTTATAGCAAAAGACAATGGACTAAAAAAGAAAATCGGTACTGAGAGGTAGTGCTATTGCTATACAAATGCCTGAAAACGTAGACGTGATGTTTTGACACTGGGTAATGAGCCATGGTTGGAGCAGTTTTGAAATGAATGCTGGGAAAGGCCGGTATTGCCATAAACAGAAGTAGTAACAATGACTTTAGTGAGGGCTCAGAAAATGACATGATTAGGGAAAGTCTAGAACTTCCCAGAAATTAAGTGGTCATAATCAGATAACTCATGAAATGGGGACAATGAAGGCCATTCTGAAAAGGTCCCAACTGAAAGGAATGAGCAATAAATAACATACTGGGTACTGACGTAAAGATCATCCTTGTTATAAATTTTCTAAGAACTTGCTTGCATGTGTTCATGTCCTAGGACTTTGGAATGCAGAACTCTAGAGCAATGAAATAGGATTTCTAGTAGAAGAAATTCTAGGTGGCCAAGCATTCAGGCTGTGGTTGTGGCTACCTTTAGTTGCTTACAGTGAAATCAGGGAACAAGATGGTGGCAAAAAGACAGAATTTACAAATGAAAGGAAAACAGAGTGGAAATATTTGAAAAATGCGCAGCTTGACTATATGGTAGAGAAGGAAACAGCATTACCAGAAGAAACAAAGGAAATGGGTGAGCAGTTTAGTTTCAGTATTAGATGGTAGGATTAAGATGCTGAAGGGTTTCCAGTGATCTTTGAGGCTGCCCCTCTCACTACAGGCTCAGAGCTCTGGGAGGGCAAAACCTATTTGATTTGGAGGAGTGGGCTCCTGGTACCTCTATGGGCTTGCTGCCCAGGACTGCCTAGAGTTTCTGCCTCCTGCATTCTTGCACATCATGCTTCAGTGACCTGTGCTCCTGTGACCCCAAGAGCAGCTCATCCTGCTGCTCAGGAGGGCTCAAGCTGTAAACATTGGCAGCCTCCACAAGGTATTATTCTGCAGGTTTGCATAACACAGGGGCTGTGTCAAGGACAAGCAAGCCTTCCTTACCTAGATTTCAAAGGATGTCAGGGAGCCCAAACCTGTTGCAGGGACCGGGCTATTGAAGAGCCCTACCAGGGCCATGCCTACTGGAAGCATGGAAGTGCAGCCACGACAGTGAGTCCCTACTAGAGTAATGCCCAGTGGGTCCATGGGTGTGGGGTTGCTGTGAGATTCCAGAACTGTAGGATTATCCATGTGCAACACCAGCCTTTGGAGAGCTGTAAACACATGATGCCCACCCAGGAGAGCAGAAGTGTGGGCTGAGCTTTAGCAAAGTCGTGGGGGTACTATTGGCATCAAATCAATATTGGCATCAGATCTGCCATTTTAGGTCAGGAACCATTTTATCTAGGGACTCCTAAGTTTCAATTTAGGAGCCATTTTATCTAGAGATCCTGAGGCATTGCCGTTTAGCCTCCCATAAGAACATGTGCCTGCTAAATGGTCAACCCTACCGCAGCCCATGACACACACTACCCCCAAGAAGCTTATGAAATTCCTCTTGGGGGCTACAAAGCTGCTCTGTGAGTGCCGACATGCTGTTGCTCTCCTCATAGGGACAGCCTATAAGTTTGCTCCGTGCTACTGACAATAAATCTCTTGCATGAGATTCTGGTGTGTGGTGTGGTCCTGGGACTTCCTGTGGACTTTATGAGTTCCTTCAGGTACAGATTCCTAAGGCCTGTGGACCCTAGCTGTGCACCCATGTGCACAGGCTGCAAGACGTGGAATCAAAAGACATAATTTTAGAGTTTAGGACTTCCTCTTGTGTTTTGAACATATCTGGTGTTATTCCTGTTTTCTTGACTTATTTCTCCTTTTTGGCAGGGGAGTGACTATCTCACCATCATATTTTGGAAGTGCATCACTTGGTTTGAGTTCACACCTCAGGGTGAATCTTGCCCTAGATGACTTGCTGGACTTTTGAGTTGTTTTGTGTTAGAGTGAGTTAAAGCTTTGGTTTGGGGCTATTGAGATGGAAAGAGGGTATTTTGTAGGCGAGAAGGACATGAACTTGGAGTTTAGGGGCAGAATGCTATGGTCTGAAGTTAACCTTGAAAAGTTCATGCATTGGAGGTGGTGCCCGTGGAAGGTAATTAGGGTTAGATGAAGTCATGAGAGTGAGGACCCATGAGGACATCGGTGGCTTTAGTAAGAGGAAGGGAGAACAGAGGTAGCACAGGTGCTTTGTCTCGTGATGTTCTCTGACATGTTATTGCAATAGAGATCATGGAGGTCAGGTGGGTTCTTTGGCTAATAAGTTTGATGAATGAAATCCACAGACACAAGGGTGAGAGGGAAGTAACAGGATTTATTAGAGTAATAGGAATAAAGAGAGCGGAAGTCCCAAGTAGGGAGTGAAAGTCTTAAGAGAGGAATCCCCACTGATGGTTATTGTCTAAGGGTTTAGATGGATGCATAGGTTTAAGGAAGTCAACCACATGCCTTGCCAATCCTGGGTAAGGCACTCAGTGTCCACGAGATGCTCAGGAAGCCTTTAGTCCAATCAAAATATTGATCAATTACTTGTCCTTCTTTGGAGACACCATGGGCTCCAGGTCACATGTGTCCGGAATTCCTATGGACTCAGGTTACATAGGTCCTGATTGAAAATAGCCTTTTTGTAAGTGAGTTTCTTAGCAAAAGTCTGCAGCTGTTGTTTGAACTCTGCTGCCCAGAAGTTCCTCAGGGGCCCATTTCCCAGTCTCCAAGACTTATCTCTTCTCCTGACTTCATTATGTTGGAGCAAAAAGGCCTTTGCCAGGCAGATCAGGCACCATGAAGTCTTCTCAGCCTTCAAAACCATGAACCATATAAACCTCTATTCTTTATAACTCCCCTGCCTTTGGTATTTTGTAATACCAACCAAAAAAAAAAAAATAGAAAAAGACACAATGTGAGTCTTTGAGTGTAACATGTAACAGACAAGTATTTGTTGAATAAATGAATGAACACATGAATGAACAGTTACATAAGTGAAGAGAGACAATTAGTAATGGTTTTAATGAGGGATGATTTTATTTTCCTTTTTTAGTACTATTAATTCACTTAAATGTGTTCTGTCTTGATTACCTTTCACATAGCTATGAATAAATTCAGCTTCTCATTTCAAATGATTTTGCCTTACATAACAAGAAATCAGGATTACAGGCTGACAAACGAGTTTGCTATTTCTTAAGCTACCCATGGTTATGGTCTACAGAGCAACAGTGAACAGAACACTGATTAATGGAATTGTTAATTGTTCCTTCCTACTGAGGCCATTAGTCATAACTAAGGTAAATGGATCATCTCCCATTGCTTTAGTAAGCAATTGCTGCTGAGGCTTCTTCTCTTCATTTTATACTGAGACAAATTGGACTTTTGAGTCTAGCTGTTACAAGAACGGACATAACTGTGAGATGAGCTTGCTTTGTCAGATTTACTTCTCTCACTGTAAGTCTTATTCTGCGTTTAAACGCTGAAAGGCATGTGTTATGTAGGACAGACCTAAATGGTGATTGGCATTTTAAAAAATTACTGAGGCTCACTTTTAGAGTTGCAACTGAATTGTATTAGGGTAAGATGAAAATCAGGACTATCAGAATCTCCCCAATATGATTCTAATGGGCTAGCCAAAGTTGAAAATCACTAGCTGGTTAATAACACAGTTTCTGAGAAATTTTATAAATCCCTGGAGCCTGAAAAGGGAGAAAAAAAGAGGCAAGAATGACCTTCGGACCCACCAAAGCCTCTTGCTGCTGTATTCCTGCATTTATCACCTTCATCTCTCAGCCTTGGCCACCAAGCCCCAGAGAGAGAGGCTGAAGGAGGTGCTATGGGAGATAAAGCCAAGGTGGAGCATGGACCAAGACTGTCTGCAAAATGTGCTCCTCCAATATCTGAACGGAACCATTTTAAGATTTATTTTGGTTTATGGTTTCACAGGTTTCAGTCCATAGGCAACTGGCCCCACTACAGAGCCCAAGCCTGAAAAAGCTCTTCAAAGAAGGGAGAGAAGGTATCTAAAGGGGAAGAGGGGAATGCTGACACTGGTGTGGATGGAAATAACCCTGCAGAAAGTGGAGATGCCAAAACAGACTGGGCACGGAAAGGTACCAAGTGAAGTGTGCATTTTTACATTTAGTGACTGTACGACTTGAAATATTCCTTTTATCAAGCTTTACAAAAATGCAAAATTTTGGTTTACTTTTTTTCTTTAAACTATGTTGTTAGCTCACAGAGCAATTTTTTTTTTTTTTTTTTTTGGGTGGTGGTCGCTGGGGTGTCACTGATAGAATAACTCCAAAGCTGGATCACTGTGGAGAAAAACACCTTTTCCTGCTGGTTTGAGAGACTTCCTCTTGGCTCCCAGGAGGAGGGATTCCCTCAGGGCCACCTTGGCACAAACACCTTGTGGTATAGAAAAGCTCAAATTCATCCTTACATCCTCTGCTCCCTCTCTGCCTTTGGCATAGACTTAATTCCCTTAAACCCAGAGACCTATTGGAGCTTGACCACCCTAAATTGGTTTCACCAACATGTCAGTCAATCTGAAGCTTCTGGTGGCATCAATGAGATGGTGTCCCTCAAAGGAATCCCTTTTCTGGGTTGTAGATCTGGATGGTGATAATTCTGCCATTTTCATCTCATTTCCTTAAAGTAAGAGTGGACTTGTGAAAAGTTAGGTTATGAGAGCCTTGCCCTAATCAGTGCATTAATCCACTGATGTGGATCAACAGGGTAGTAACTGTAGGCGGTGGAGGAGGGAAGAGGGAGGGTTAAATATGAGATGTCAACATCACTCTAAATCCTCCCTAGTCAGAGCAGCACATGAAGACGTTATTGCGTTTTGGAGTGGCATCCTGATTTTGGTAGTCCATCCAAGAAGGGAGTTTGAAAGCTGTGTTGAAGAATGTTTGGCCACATCTTGCCTGAAATACCATGATGAATTATGAAAAGTATCTTTAATAAAGACACAGTTTGACTTGAAGGAAAAGAATGAAACAGAAGAGAGGTTCTAGGAAATCCTCTGTGTTGGTCAGTTTTCTGTTCCTGTTAAACAATATCTGAACAAAACAATTTTAAGAGGAAAGATTTATTTTAGTTCATGGTCTCACAGGTTTCAGTCCACAGGCACTTGGCCCCATTACAGTGGGCATTTTAGTCAGTTTTTTTTTTTTTTTTTTTTTTTTTTGTCATTGTGACCAAAAACCTGACAAGAACAACATAGAGGAGGAAAAGTTTACTTAGGGCTCATGATTTCAGAGGTCTTGGTCCACAGATGACCAACTCCATTGTTCTGGTCCAAGGTGACACAGAATACAATGACTGAAGGGTGTGGGGAAGGAGAGCAGCTCTGGACAGGGCAACAGGAAGCCCAGAGCTGCCTTCACCAGGGGAAAATATAACATCCTAAGGCATGTCCCCAATGACCCACCTCCTCCAGCCACCCCTCCTGCCTACAGTCACCACCCTGTTAATCCCCTTCAGGGGATGAATGCACTGATGAGGTTAAGGCTGTCACAACCCAATCATTTCACTTCTAAACTTTCTTGCATTGTCTCACCCATGAGCTTTTGGAGGATGCCACTTATTTAAACATAACTGTGGGCATGGGTGAGACCGAACAGCATGCCAGGTGTGTGGTGGAAGGAAACTGCTCACCTCATAGCAACCAGGAATGGGGGGGGGGGAGAGAGAGAGAGAGAGACAGAGAGAGAGAGAGAGAGAGAGAGAGAGAGACAGAGAGAGAGAGAGAGAGAGAGAGAGAGAGAGAGAGAGAGAGAGAGAGAGAGAGAGTGGGAGGCGGGGAGTAGAGGCCAGGGACAAATATACCCTTCCAGGCAAGTCTTCAATGACCTGCTTCCTCCTAGGCCCTATCTCCTATAGTTTTATCACCTCCAAATAGTCCATTTATCACCTCCAAATAGTATGAACCCATCAATGGACGAATCCACCGATGAAATCAGAACCCCTATCATTTAACCACGTCCCCCAAACCCCATCTCTGAACATTGCTATGTTGGAGACCAAGGCTGCAACTCATGAGCTTTTGGGGAACATTCCAAACCCAAACGATAACCTCTGCTTTTGTTCTCTAGTTCACCCTTCTGTGAAACGGGGAAAGTGATAACAGAATCCACCTCACAGACTGTGAGAGGATTAAATGAGTAAATCGATGCCAAACACCTAAATGTTTAATACATAGTAAGTGTAAATCACTATGAATATTTGGTGGATAACAAACTACAGTAGTAGCTAATGTTTATTGACTATGCTGAACATCATTCTAAGTGTTTTTAAGTCATTGTCTCACTTAACATCATACCATTTGAGGATAATACTATTATTATCTCCCCATCACAAATGAGGAAAACTGAGTGAGCTACAGACAGAGCTTACGGCAAATTTTTTTTTCTTTTTTTTTCTATTTTTGCAAGGCCTCCAACTCTCAAAGATGTCCCAAGGATTAAATCTCAGGTGGTTTGAATTCAGACCACATAATGAAAGTGACAAATTGAATTGCAAAATAAAATGTGTTTCTGATAAGTACGAGACAGTTAAATATTTCAAATGCAATAAAATAAAAAAGTTCAATATCAGAAGAGTTCCCAATTGTGCCCAAAATTACCAAACCTTTGTATAAGCATCTTATTTCCCCTCATATTTCTTGCCATGAAACACGGATATTTATTCCGAATACTTATTGGCTTTTGACAGACACTTTATTCCAGTCAATTGGCTATATGTATTTCCCATATTTCCACTTTCTCTTCCTTCTGTTACATTACTAGGGATATTTGCATGAAAATAAGATTTCATTTGAGCTGAATGTTTGTTTCTACCTTTCCCTTCAGAGGGCATAATGATTTCCACAGCTGTGAGTTTTCCAAATAGTAGAATATTTCTTCAAGTTGGTAACAAGGCAAGAAACATTTGTGATACAGTTTCTCTGCAAATTTCATCCTTATATTTAAAGAAAGGACAGTTCCATGGAGTGGGGAAGATGTCTATGAATGACTTGGCTGCCAAAGTGCTATTACAACTACTATAGTTGTAATATTTCCAAAGGTCTAAAGAATTTATTTAAAATTTGATCGTATTTTAGTCAGGAAGAGCCCTGCCTTTCCCTTTGTTTGTGAGTCAATTTAGAGTAAGGATTTTCTACAACTATTCCACTACCTTTTAGCTTGTTGGTCTTATATGGATCTCTGGCCCACAGTTTCTCTCTGTGCAGCTGCTATGATTTATACATGAGTCTATTCTTTTCTTTTTTGTTTTCTTTTCTGTGATAGCATTTCCTAATCTATTTCAAGAAATTTAAGGAATGCTTCCTTTGAGCATTCTGATGTTGTTTAGATGAGAGCTCTTGAATATTGTACATTGGACTTGTGTACTTAGCACTTTCGGGACAGACACTGAAACTTCTTTTGGTTCCAATTTGACTTTTATGAATTGGCTCATGCAAGATGGGTCAGTGTTTCGGTTTTAGCTGTGTTAAATTATATCAATGTCCTTGTTTTATTAAAATAATGGGAAAATAGAAAAGAAAACCAAACAGCTAATGTTAATGGTAGTCTGACTGAAGTAAAAAAGGAAAACTTTTGACATGCTCAATGTAGTGGTTTTGGTCTCAATTTATGTGAAATCTCAATGTGAAAAAGAAAAAACCATAAAATTAAAGGAACCCTCTGAAATGTTGAAAATATAAAACATTGTACCAAAAAATGATAGGAATTGTGCACCCCTCCTCGGCATATAGGGCAGAGTCCTCCTAACCTGAATTATATGGGTTCTTTATTTGAACATTTGTGCATATATCAGGAAAAAATACTACCTAGAATGGAGTACAGCTCTTAATAAATATTTAATAAATTCAGTTGACAAATGTTCAACAACTTGTCTATAAGACATAATCCATAGACTGTATTATGCAGAACCAACCAATGGGTATATATTAAGTGACAACTATCCATCCAAACCATGAACTCCATGTTCAAAGTGTACACAGGAACCCAAGAGGATCCATACTATTTATTATCTATAGTATTACGGCATTTATTGTTCATACTATTTATTATGGGATAATACAAATCAGAGCTCTTTCACTTGAAACTGTCATATCAGTACCATTGTTTCTTTTCACCATACCAAACTGCCTATCACTTGCTTGTTCTAGTGAGGAAACTACAGTAAGAGCAAAATGATGCCTATAGTAAAGCAAATGCTGTAACCTTCATTTAAGATCTTTCTGTAGCACATGGAAAAAAATAACAAATCAAGATTAAAACCCACCACTAGAAATATTTTTTTCCAACCTGTCAAATGACTTTACATGTCACTGTGTTTGTTTTTCTCCTGTAAGAATGATGCGGCCATCATAAGAGAAAACTCAGCTACACCCAATATTGTAAGGCACCAAATTGTTCAAAATCCAATGACTGTTAATATATTTGTTTTATATCATTCCTGACATCTTTTCTATTTATTCATGTAGAAATAAAAACATGTGTACGGATAGAAATATTTTAAGTGAAAATACTGTTGAAGTGTAACTGAGGATGTAACATTGAAAATGGAATACACTAATGAATCTTAGGTACATTTTCCTTTCCAAAAAAGATTAGTTCTATTTAAGTGATTGTAATCAGTTATTTTAAGCAACATGTCTCGGTTTTAGGTAGCATCAGCGTATTCCTTTGGAAAACATGCAATTAGCATTCTTCTACTTTCTCTCACTGCTCTGCCCCACATCTTCCAGTATTTATTAGCTATGTTTTAAACTGTTAGAGTTTATAAAATTTACCATCTGTTCTATAAGCACAGTTCCCCAGATGTTCAGTCAGAACAAAACATTTGCTGGATTTAATGTCATCACCAATTTTTATTATACATTTTTATTCTTTACTTTTTATATTTATTGGTATTCTGGTTAGTTGGATTATATAATTTGATGTGGAAGTGGAAAATGGAGAGAACTCAAGTAGGCTAGATCCTGGCACAAATCCTATTCGGGACTCTTTACTAATCCAGGGATATATTTTACTTCTATGGCCATGAACTCATGACTCCAAATTAGAGGTGCCAGATTTAACAAATACATAAATATATGGCAACCCGTTAAATTTTAATTTCAGATAAGCATCAAATATATTTTTAAGTACAAATATGTTCTTTGAAATACTGAGAGGACACACACAAATATGTGTATAAACTTATCATTCTATCTACATATACACACCTATATCCTATTGAAAGCTTGTTCTCAACTATAAATGTAACAGTGGTCTACTTTATGCTTTGAATATAAATAACCCTTGCTGCTCTGCCCCTGCAACTTATTTTTAAAATGGGCATGTTTTTCTCTCTTTCTCTCTCCCTGCTCCTCTGTAGTCTCTGCCCTTCACTAATCTCAGGGGAAAATAGGCAGAGTTTCTGTCCTCGAGTATACACCCACTATAGGAATGAAATAGTCCGACTTCAGGGATGGTACCAGAAGATCTCAAAAATGACTATCTCCCGAATTAACAAGTGAATTAATACTTCAACAGATGCCATGTGGAATGTAGCATTTGAATCACCTGTTTAAAAGCCCCCTGTTCCTGCTAGCAAAGCAATAAGCCTTCTTTTTCCTTTTTCTCAAAACTATGTCCTCTTTATTGGATTGACATTGGGAACAAGGACTGAGATTGTTTTGGAGATACACACACACACATATATATGCACACACACACACTCCTATTGTTATCTAGAATACTTTGTCTAATTCTTTGGTAATGGTCTCTCTTTTATTTGTTTGTTTATTGCTTTTCTGGTACTGGGTCTTGTGCTTTCTAAGGAAGCACTCTATCACTGAACTACTTCTCTAGCTCTGGATTCTTAAGTTTATGAATATGTTCCACTATTTTGTCCTTCATAATTCTTAGTATAGCAATTGGGTTCCTAAAAAAAAGAGATTTGTAAGTTCAAGGAGATATGTCACTTTTAAAAAATGATGTTCTGAGTAGGAATGGTACCTTTGTTTTTAATGGAAGGCTGAGAAGTAAGTTTCAAAGAGAGGTAGGTATGAAAGAAGAACATTTTTGTTTGTTCTTCTTATCTTCAAATATTTTTGTTGTTGCTTCCATTTTGAGGAATACGTAGTTTGAAAAAGATGAATAATATATTCTGTGTAGAGGACATAGTGCATGTGAATCACAGAGTAGTGAAACAGGGTCAGTTGGGAAACTAGATGCCAAGCAAAATATTTTCCAGACTGTCCTGGCAGCCACCTGCACCAGAATCCCCCAGGGTGCATGTTAGAAATGCAAATTTGGGGCTTCATTTTAGGCCTATTCAATCGTAATTGCAGAATATACCACCTAGGACTTTGCATAAAAAGAGACAAATAAATAAGCAAAATGTCAGGAGATTCAGGTGAGAGAGATTTTTACATATGCTTAAATTTACTAGCAACTGCATTAGAATTTTGAGATTGTGTAGAATAATTTAGAAGGAATCAAATCATGAAGGGTTTAGGAAGTGCCAACTTTGTCTTGGAGAGTTATAGGAGCCCAGAGAAAGTCCTCAACTGAACAGGTTATCATCAAATTCGCCTTTTGGGAGATCACTAGGAAGGATATGTAGAGAATGGGGGGAGATTTCATATATATACACATATATACACACACGTATATATATATATGTATATATATGCACACACACATATATACACATACATACATAACATACATATATACACACATATATATTCATATATATATATATATATTTCAAACATATTTTGTAATGAATATTAAAAGAAGACTACATTAAATTAATTTAAAATCGGGCCAAGAACTGAGGGGTCTTGAATAAGCTAACAATAGCAGAATCTCAGGTGGGAGAAGAGTAATCTGAGACTATTTGTAAACTAGTTTAACATCACCACAACTAGGAAAGAATATCCATTTTATAATATTGTTAAAGGAAAACTATTCTGACACTTGTGAAGTGGTAAAATAGACTCTTGAGATAGGTATAGGGCTACTAAATGGGGTTTTGCAATAGAGAAGAGAGATTGGACTGAACTCTGAATGCAGTATGGAAAAGTGGGAATTTATGGCTAAAGAGCAAAATATGGGGTGGCTTGATAGAAAATTATTAAGAGGGAAGAAACATCAGAAGTAAAGAGAGACACTGCGCTACACTAACTCAACAGGATCCTTGCTAACTTTGGGCTCTTATGGAAATGCCCAGGGAAGGAGACTAGTCAGGCTCAGAGGCTGGAAAAGCATCTTTGTCAATATATGAAGAAATAGAGAGTTTTGTAAGTGAAAAAGAAAGTAAGGTATAGAACAGGAACCAAGGAGTGCAAAAATAAAGTAATTTTCTAAAATTTAATAGCAAAACTGAGCTGGTGAATGAGTCCTAAACAAAAACAAAACATATGTGTGTACACACACACACACACACACACACACACACACACAGAGTCCTTATTGTATCATACACAACAGGAATACTTTTTTTTGTTTGTTTGCATGATTTTTGCTAATAAACAGTCACTCTTCTTCCTTGTCTGAAGATAGGCACATCAATATAATAATAGGCAAGGCTGAGAGGCAATCAACCTTGAAAAGTATGAAAGCTCTTTTGCTAAGGATTTGTCAAGCTAGCGTGGCCACGAGATAAGAAGACAAGATATAAAACCATGCTTCTGCACCCTCATCTCAACAAAACATGCTACTGTCACGTTAATTATATACTTCTATTCTTGAGGGAGCAGGATGTCAAGAGAAAGAGTGTTTTGATTAGTAATGCCCATTCACAATCCACTTGAACCTTTCTTCATAAAGTTAACTACATATTTAGATGTCAAATGCAATTCTTCTGTAATCAAGTCGGTTTTCTTCTCTAGGCTATTGCCTATGCACAATCAGTGCCCCTGATTGGATGCGATTGTTTTGCCTTTTTCTTCCCTGAAGAATAATTGATTAATTGGCAGTATGACCTATGTTCTGTTATTTTTCTAAATCTTCTTAGGAACAACTTTTGCCAAACACTTAGGCATTCCGGAATTTAATGCATTGACGGAAATGGAGTTACCTACCAGTAAATTACCAGCTCATATCAACTCAAATATAAACACTGCTTATCAAACATGCTTGAAAAGTCTAGCTTCTAGCCCTAATCAAATTTAGGCTGCTAACTCTATCTATAAACATTAATATACAGGAGGAAGTTATGAGTAACAAGAAACAAAAAATAGAAAGAAAAGAAATGTAGTTGGACCTAAAAAGTTGGACTCTAAAGCTGAATCAAAAATTAAATCCTCCATGATGATCATAGAATGTGGCTTCCCTTTATCCTACAGGGTGCTGTCTTTACATTTGTAATTTTAAAAAGTGACATTTCAACTCAGAAAAACACACACACACACACATAATTGAACAAATTCCAAAATATTTTGATAAGAAGAAGAATGAAATATTGTATAAAATAATGTGTATATCCATTGCTTTGAGTATTAGCAGCAAATTTAAAACACAACAAATTAGATTTGGAGTAATAAAGCAGTATGCGAAACACAGCAAGGATATTTATTTGCCTGTTTGTTTTTTCGGTAAAACAATTTCAGCACTAGAAGATGCATCTTTTGGTTCTTTTTTGTTTTATTTTTAAAATAGCTTGTTGCATTTGGAAATCAAATAAATGTGGAAAATGCTCCCCTATGTGAGCCTGTTGAAATCTAATTCATTTTGAATCCTCATCTTCTTTCACATTGCACTGAACTTCTTGAGAGAGATGTATTCCCAGCCACAGCACGGCTTACATTTAACACACTCCATAATTGAGTCTTTATTCATTTCTTTGTAGGATTACTTATAATTGCAAAGGGACTCTCAGTCCTTTTGTGGAGACCTTAAAGAAGAAACCATGCATCCAATTGAATTAAGCAAAATGTGCAATGGCAAGAAAATTAAGTAGAAGAATTAAATAGCAAATGGATAAAACATTTTATTAGTGCTGTGCAGGCACTCTTGAGTTTAGGTCGTTGTAGAAATGACAAACTCAATGAGTAATACCCTACCAGGAAGGGGGAGTTGAATAATTGGCTGCTTTAACGCAGCTTCTTCCTGTACACACCCACACCTTGGGGCTAAAAAATGGATTTTTCTACATAAAACTGGATCTCAAAGTTAAAGTTGCCTAGATCTCCATCATTCCTTGTAAGAGGTGTGGCTTCTTTTTGCATGACATTCTACAACTCTCTTGAAGGTCAAGACTGGGGCTCTGGGGTTCTAAGTTGAGCAATCCAAGGGGAGAAAAATTCCTCTTCCCTGTGATTTCTGCAACTTGCCTTCAGTAATGAGGTGTTTTGCAGTTTTCGTCCATTCTCACAAAGCAGAGAGGAAAATAAGACTTCAAGTTGGTGCCTGGTGCTCTTTTCTACTTAAAGTCTCAGATCAAGTGTTTCTTTGTTCCTTGAGCATATGCATTTTGATATCTGCTATACCTAAGATTGGGGACACAGACAAGAAAGTCTTGTGCTCCAGTTGCTCACAGCCTAATAAAGGTAAGAAACCCTGACTTCCTTGTGATTTGCACGTGCCCTGAGAAAGGCAAACATAGGCCTTAGAGCACAAAGGAGGCCACAGAGCTGGCTTCAGCCTGGGCTGCTGCTCTGCTTCTCTTCTTGGAGGCTAAATAACTTCACAGAAATTTGCTTCATGTGTTACTTTGCTTTGGTTTATCCCTGGATAAACCCCATTTTGGGAAATAATTCTTTGAGCCTAGGTTCGAGTCTCTGGGAGGTATAAGATCTTTCCCTGCCTATGTTCTAACAAAGGATGAATGAAACACACTTCCCAGGAGTCAAACTATGTAAGTCATAGGAGTGCAGGTACAAGTATATAGATTCTTTTTTTTCCCCTCCTATTTATTTTACCAGGTAAAAATAATTCTTATTATTACCAAGAATTACATATTTAGCTGAATCAATTAATGTTTTTCAGGTAAAAAAAAAGCCAATACAGTCCCAGGAAAAACTGAAAGCTGATATTGATACCATTTTGTATGTACCAGTTTACTATAAATGGGATCATGAAGGTTACAGATAAAGAGATGCATAGATCAAGGCCTGTGGGGAGGGCCATGCTCTCCCCAAGCATGGTGCCCTCCTAAACTTCCACATGTTTAGCTGTCTGGAAGCTCTCTGAACCCTGTCCCTTTAGATTTTTATAGAGATTACATTATATGGGTATGAGTGATTGAACTGTTGGACATTGGTGATCAACTTAACCTTCAGTCCTGCTCTCTTTTCTGAAGGTTGGAGGGTGGAGCTGGAAATCATAACCCTCTTACCCTGCCTTGGTCTTTCCAGTGACCAATATCCATCTTGAAGCTACTGAGTAGCTTCCAGTCAGTCATCAATCAACTGATTAGCATACAGGATGGTCTTTTTCCAATTAAAAAAAACTTGCAAAATAAACAAGGCATAATAGATAATGTATTTTTTTTAGGCTCAACCAATAGATAGCACAGTAA
Organism: Ictidomys tridecemlineatus; assembly: GCF_052094955.1. Lineage (NCBI taxonomy): Eukaryota > Metazoa > Chordata > Mammalia > Rodentia > Sciuridae > Ictidomys > Ictidomys tridecemlineatus. Next base: position 27,812,666 of record NC_135480.1, on the reverse strand, counting down.
TATAAAATTCTTAAAAAGGGACAAATATTATAGGATGGCACCACATTTGCTTGCTTTCTACCTAGGGACATTTCTTAGACCCAAATGGTTTAATATGGTAGCCACTAACCACATTTGGTAATCAAAATTAAACTGAGTAAAATTTTTAATCCTATTTTCAATTAAATAATATGCATTAATTATTCTCAATAGCCAGATGTTGCTAGTGCTTTCTCTGTTAAACAGTATGGAATAGATTAGTTTCAGCAGCATGGGAAGTTCTTTTGGATGGTACCACTCTAACCATTAGTGCGAGTGTTTGAAGTCCAAGTTGTTGACACATTTCTCTTGTATTTTTTTTTTTTTGTACAGGGATTAAACTCAGTGGCACTTAACCATTGAGCCACATCCCCAGCCCTATTTTGTGTTTTATTTAGAGACAGGGTCTCACTGAGTTGCTTAGCGCCTTGATTTTGCTGAGGCTAGCTCAGAACTCATGATCCTCCTGCCTTAGCCTCCTGAGCCACTGGGCTTACAAGTGTGCACCACTGTGCCTGGCTGACACATTTCTCTTTGAGTGAAAGTTCAAGAGCTACTGGTAAGTTCAAGGATGGTGAATCAACTGGTATTCATGGGGTATTATGTATAGGGAAGAAAATTCTAGAAAAGAACTTCCAGAAGGCTGCATGAGGGAAAGTCTCCTGGAGACTGGGCTGTACTGGTCACACTTGGAGCCAGACCACACGAAGAGAGTGACTATTGTGTGACTTAGATCATAAAGTCTGTGAGAACTTAGAAGTATATTCCAGCAAAAGTAGTCTTGGTGAAAACCTCAAGCATTCAGCGGAGGCTGTAGGAAGTCTCCACCTTCAAAATAATAATTGCATCACAGATTAGAGGCTACATTCTCAAGACTAAAAAAATCGATAAAGATTCATATTAATCATGATGAACAAGCCTTACATGATGAACTTTGTAGATGTGAAGATATTGAGGTTTAAAACACATATTTAAATGCATTAACAAATGGTGGATGAACATATAGATGGATAAGAGCAAATGTATATAATCAAATTAATCAAATCATTTATATTCATTCAGGTATATTATTAATCAAGTGGATATAGCAAAATGATGCAAAATATAGAAGATATGCTATAAGTGTTCACCAAACAAGTCGGTCAAGATTTGTCTGTTTAAAAATTGTCATAATAACTCTAAAAAAACAATAAGCATGATAGAATGGAAAAGGATTGTTAGAAATATAATGATCTGCCAGGCTAAAATACAAGTTCTTTTAAATGAAGACAGTATAATTCAGACGCCCTCTATATTATCTATACTATCCAATTATAAAATAAGAAGTTAATGGGTATATTAAGCAGGAAAATATGACATAAAATATGACACAAGAAAAATAGTAGTCTCTCTCTCTCTCTCTCTCTCTCTATATATATATATATATATATATATATATATATATATATATATATACCTTGAGATGCTCTAGCATTAGAAGATTAGGAACTTAAAACACTATTTGTGAACAATGTTCAATGAATTCAAGGAAAAGGGAATGGAAAAAAATGTTCATCAGTAGGAGAACAAATGAATTATGGGGGATTCATGTAACAAAATAAGTCACAAAGCCATTAAAAGGATAAATTACTGACAGATATAATACTATTGATAAACCTGAAGAATATGATATTGAATGGGATAAGTCATTGTAAGAAGAGTACATAATGTGTGGTTCCATTTATATAAGTAAGCAAATTAAGCTATTACAAGAAGCATCCAAACAACAATTCTGGAGCATAGAGACTGACAGAAAAGGGCTATGAGAAAACTCTGGAATGAAGGAGCAATTCTATATCTTCTTTGAAGTGGTGGTTATATAGGTTTATACTTGTGTCAAACTCGTCAAATTCTGTACCTAACGTGATTATCACTGCATATCAATATTATTACAATGAAGTAAAACAAAAGAAATATATGCATGCATTAGTAATAACAACAATGACTTTTTCTTGAGATTTATTTAATATTTTTGATGTTAAAATTTATATTTTGTAGCATTCCTGTTGAGTCTAGTGTTTCTATTTGAATTGGTGACAACAAAAGTGACAAAATGATCTAATAGAGGAGATTCGTATTGTTTACAGATTATAGTGTTATCAACATTACTATATGCTTATTATATGCCTGTATAATCTACAGGAACTTTGTATGTGTTGTCTTATTTAACATCTTGAAATAACCTTATAAAAGGAGTTATGGTCTCTATTTTACAGATTAGCACACTGAGGCAAGAGGTAAACTATGTTGTTCAATATCACATAATTATCAAGATATAGCAAAATGATGCAAAATATAGAAGATGTGCTAATAAAATGAAATCCGAGGTATTATGATTCTCAGTCTCATACTCTTAGCCTTGGCCTAGTATCTGATGCATACACAACACACACACACACACACACACACACACACACACACACACACACACTTTCTTTATAATATTTACATGTATCATAGGCTGGATTTATTATGGCAAGGAGTGAAATGTGTTGCCATACATTAAAATATGCCATGATGTTATGCGAAGAGAATACAAACTTTCAAGGATGTGAAATCCAAATCAGAAATGCAGGCATTAAACATTTCATTCCTCTAAAGCTTATGACAGCACCTGTGGTAACTGTCGAATTCTGCTAGGCATTCACACTGTACTTTACTCTCGCTTTATACATCTACCTTCATTTTTCTGCACCTCTCCCAAACTCCAGGCTGCTTAGTATTCTATCCACCACCTAAAATCTTCACCAGGTTTCTTTTATTCGTCTACTTACTAAAATTAATTAATTCACTGATGTTTTCATCCATCCACTTATCAAAGCAGTTTTATCAAAGCTGTTTTAACCCAGCAACTCCATTAAGCAGGATGGATAAGAACAGTGAAAAAGATAAAACCTATTTTTTCTTTTTTTGGGTAGAACTTCTACTATATAAGTGGAAAGAGATGGCAAACAAGTAGTTACATAATAAAACACAGTCAAACCATGAGGGAGAAATCCTAGGTGTTATTATGTGCAAACAGCAGAGGGAATTATATATATAATCAGGACAATCTACATAATTTGCAGAGTCCCATGCAAAATGAGAATTCAGCATTCCTTATTTAAAAGTTATTGAGAATTTAAAGATGGTGACAGTGGAGCAAGCAGGGAATTCTGTAGCTACAAAGATCCTCTGTTTAGCAGATCAACATTGTGGGGAGGTCAGGAATGGCTGTTCTGAGTCAGTTTTCATTTCACCTGAGACTTGAAGGACAAATGAAAATCAGGAAGGCCCCTTTAGACTTGGGTTTTTATTAGCTATTCCCCTTTGAGCCTAATATACTTGTTTTTATAGAACTACAAGCCTCACATAGCCCAAAAGCTATAGATGAGGCAGTATTTTCAATCTGAGTTAGGCTGTTGGTAGTGGAGATTGTCCATCTTTTATCTTACCAAGTCAAGTTTCTTTCCATGTATGAATCAAAAAATAAAAATGCTAGAATCTTATGACTCAGAATCTTTTCAAAATTAAAACTTGTTAATAATTTTCATTGTTTCTTAAATATTTATGGGAGTTCATTAGCCTGAGAATTTGGCCAATGAAAGAAAATTTTGGCCAATGAATTTGGCTTCTTGTTTTATATCTGCCTCTGACCTTGAACAAGGTATTCTTGTTCAAAAAAAAAAAAAAACAAGGTATTCTTTGGATCAAAAGTTTCTAATTTGGAAACGGAAAGAAATGATATTTAAGATTCCTTTCAGTCTGAAGTTTCAAACTACTGACAATAGCATTTTCTAATTTTCTTTAGTAAAAAATACAGTAGTTAATTTTATCCTGATCTACTTCTTTGGAACATACATTCACAGCGTTGATTGAATTGGCTGACAGCATAAATACAGCTATAGCTGCCAAAGGCCACCTTCAACAGGCAATCTCTTTTCTTAAACAACCACATTAAATCCCTAAGGTGACCAGTGCTATTCCATTCCTCCATTAGTTAAAGGTCACCTCTACTAGCAACCAATTTTTGTACCTCCCTGGGGTATCTGCTTAAGACTACATTCATTGTCTATATTAACTTCTCTACTGCATCTGTTAAATATCAAGGTAATTAAAGACTTATATAGACATGGAGTCACTTTATTCTCAAGAATAGACTTTATTTTAAACCATGAAACTTCAGAAAAATGTAGTCTCAAAAAGATGAACCTAACATACTTTTAAATTTCTTGAAACTTTCTTCCTTGTAAGTTTATTAGTATTATAGGGTGATTCAAATACCTTTGCTAAATGCCAATTTAGGCTGTATTAATTAAAATAGTTTAGGTGATTCTGTAATAACAAAGGATTGTCAAATCTCACAGACATAGAATAATGAAAGGTTTATCTCTCATGGAAATCTTTGTTAATACTGACAAATGTCCTATATGACACCACCCAGCAATGACGACTAAGACCCTACTATCATGCAGCTGCACCATCATGATCACTCCTTAATGCAACAGGGGCAAAAAGCATTGGTGGATTCTCTTTCTGAGGTCAAATACATGACCTATAAGTGACACACATTGCATGTGTTTATAAGCCACTGGTTAAAAAGAGTCATGTAGCCCACCTGAATGCATGGTTTCAGGGAACTGTAATCCTCCATGTGTGCAGAACAGGAGGCGAACTCTGTGAAGTGTCTATAACATTTCATACATTAAAAAGCTGGTTGTAAAAGAAGAATCTATCTGAAACTTCTGGTTTTCTTAGAATTGAGTTTCAATCAAAGCATGGTTACCTAGAAAGATTCCAGTAGTCTAGATGGCTAAGAACACACATATCAGTATTAATAGTTCTTCCTATGCTATCTTTGGTTTATGATCATGGTGTTGTTTAATGTAGATGTTATTGCTTGTGGATGTGTTTCTGCTCTGTATTGCTGGGGTTTCTTTCTTCTTTCATTATCTAGTTGTTGATTGAGTTCCCACTGTTTCCCAAAAGACCATGACTAAAGCTTGATGCCTTTCTATAATGAGCTCACAATAATCTTTGAACATCAATTAGGCCCATAAATAACATGATTTTCTGAATCAAAAACCATAGAGGGACCATATTCTGTTTTGACTGTGTATGAACTGGCCTTTTGATAGCACATCTTAAAATTTTCAGTTATGCACGAATCACACCACACTTCATGGCATGTGAATATATCATCTCTGCTGAATATTTTCCAAGATATAAAAGCAAAATTAGAGAACTCAAAAACAGAAATAAGTCTTAGCATTTTCTCACAGGAACCTCTGTATACTATTGCTATGGACCGGGAGGGTAGTTTTTAATATTAGGAAAAAAATTTCACACCTAAAGTTTCTGCTACTACTACTAAGCATAGTGTTTAATGCCTATAGTTACTTTTGAATAGCAAAATAGAGCCCTGTCTCTAGTAGATTAGAAATCTGGTCTTCAATATGTTTAGAGATTTATGTGTGAACCCCCCTATGCATTTTCCATAATTGATTATTGGTTGAAGCCTTACCTAAGCCTTCTGTTATTAAAGATAGTCTCTCTATTAGATGTATTGCATCTCTTTTCTGTTTGCATTTAGTAAATTTTGATAGATCCCACTGAGCAGTGACTCTCATAGGCATTCAATAAGTAATGAGGAATAAAACACAGTTCCTAATTTTCTGGAACTTTCTGACTATTATAGGGAATGCGCATTTGCATACAGCATAATAAGTCCCGTGCTAGAGGTAGTAGAGGGTGTTACAAGGGCTCAGAGCAGGGGAACTCTCTATCTTGGAGCTCAGAGTATATGTGACCTTTAGTCAGCATTTTAGCTGTTGTAACTAAAAGACTGGACGGCAATAAATTTTGAGAAGAAAAAAATTTAATTTGGTTTCAGAGGTCTTAGTCCACAGACATCCAGCTCCATCCCTCAGGACTCCAGGTGAGGCAGGACGTCATGGCAGAAGAGTGTGGTGGAGAGAAGCAACTCACATGATGATTAAGAAGGAGAGAGAGAGAGAGAGAGAGAGAGAGAGAGAGAGAGAGAAGTGGGAACTCACCAGATATGAAATACATACCCCAAAGCGTGCTCCCAGGGACCCACTCTAACCCCTGTCCTCACCTGCCTTTCATCCCTCTGTGCTTGTGTCCCTCCATGTGGCATTGTTCTATAAGATTTTAGTCACACTAGATGAGGGTCTCCCTACTCTAGTATCACTTCACCTTATGTTAAACTAATTATATTATGTATAATATGTATAGCTTATATATATTATACATTATATAATTATATATATTACATAATATAATTATAGTTTATATATATTATATATAATTTATATATATAATATATTATGTAATATAACATACAGTTTACATATATAATATATATATGACATAATATAATTATATAGTTTATATATAATATATATTACATAATATAATTATATAGTTTATACATAATATATATTACATAATATAATTATAGTTTATATATATTATATATATAGTTTATATATATTATATATATTATGTAATATAATTATATAGTTTATATATAATATATATATTACATAATATAATTATAGTTTATATATATATTATACATAATATAGTTATATATAATATATTATAAGCTAATTATGTTAAACTAATTATATTAATAATTATATATTATAAGCTAATTATGTTGAACTAATTATATCTGCAAAGATCCCATTTCTATATAAGATCACATTCTGAGGTTTAAGGGGTTTAGGATTTCAGCATATCTTTTCTTGCAGAACAAAATTCAATCCATCGATGGGTGTGGTGGTGCACAACTGTAATCCCAGCAGCTTGGGAGTCTGAGGCAGGAAGATCAAAGCCAGCCTCAACAATTTAGCAAGGCCCTAAGTAACTTCATGAGACTCTGTCTCAAAATGAAAAATAAAAGGGGCTGGGAAGTGTGGGGTTTTCTCAAAAAACTAGGAATGGAAACCCAATTTGATCCAGTTATCCCACTCTATGATATATAGACAAAGGATTTAAAATCAGCATACTACAATGATACAGTCACATCAATATTTATAGCAGCACAATTTACAACAGATAAGCTATAGAGCCAACCTAGGTACGCTTCGACAGGTAAATTGATAGTATATATACACAATGGAGTTTTACACACTCATGAAGAAGAATGGCTTTATGGCATTTGCTGGTAAATGGATGAGTCTGAAGACTATCATGTTAAGTGAAATAAGCCAGTCTCCCAAAAAACAAAGGTTGGAATGTTTTTTTCTGATATATGAAAGCTAATGATATATAAAGCAGGGAGGGAATAGAACTTCAGTGGAGTAGACAAAAAGGAATGAAGGGAATGGAGGAGGGATAGGAATAGGAAAGGCAGTAGAATGAATCTGATGTAACTTTCCTATGTATGTATATTAACATACCACAGTGAATCTCACCATTGTGGACATCCACAAGAAATTAACTGAAGAAAATAACTATGGGTAAACAGCAGAAAAAGAAAAAAAAGGTAAGCTGGAGATGTAGCTCAGTGATAAATGCTCTTGACTTTAATCCCTAGTAACCTACCAAAAAAAACCCCAAAAATTCAATTTATTAATGTATCCTTAAGAATTTTCCCATTCTGTATCAAAAAATGATAAATGACTTAAAATAAAAACAAAAATATAAAACATGATTATGATGTATGTTTTTTATTTGGGAGAAAAATTATTTTGAATAAGAAAAAAAGCCATATAGAAAAAATTTGATGAATTTGATGTATCAAAATGAAAAACATGTGGGTTCATTGGAGCAAGCCTGTAATTCCAGTGACTTGGGAGGCTGAGACAGGAGAATCACAAGTCAAAGCCAGTCTCAGCAACTTCGAGGCACTAAGCAACTCAGTGAGACCCTGTCTCTAATAAAATATAAAATAGGGCTGGGGATGTGGCTCAGTGGTTAAGTGCCCCTGAGTTCAATCCCTGGTGCAAAAAAAAAAAAAAAAAAAAAAAGAAAAGAAAAGAAAAGAAAGAAAAACGTGTATGAAAGAGATATTTTGCAACTTGTATAGCCGGATGGAGTATTTCAATTTCCAGGGAAAGAATTCCTCCAATTGAATACAAATTAAGACATACCATCAGTAGAAAAGTTACCTGGAAAGATGACATGTCAGTCCACGGGTGAGGAAACACATATGGTTATACCAATGTGCCTGTGCCTCCTTTCTAGCCTTTACTCTTGTAGCCTCTCTCCTGGTCAAGGCAGCTTCCTGTACTCTTCTGTTGTCCCCAAATCTGCATCCAACCCTCCCTATCTCTCTAACTTCTCTCTCCCTCTCTCTCTCTCTCTCTTCTTAATCACCTCAAGGTCAATGTCACAAAGTATTTTTACCCACCCCCGGCTCCATGCCCTTCAAGTTCTATGCCTCCCTCTGGTCTCCCTGTCTCTGTCTTGGATTCCTAGTTCTTGAAAACCAGGCTTTAATCCTAATATCAGAACTTGCATTGTCAGAAGTCAATGAATTACCCATTTTGTTACTGAAAAACTTCGTGTAAACAAACATTTATTTAAAAAGGTTACCCTAAGTTTTGGTACCAGAAGAATATGAATAAGCCATAAATGATCAAACAGATCACTTGATCAATTTGATTAAAGAAACTCCTTACTTCCCTACATTTGTCAAGAAGTTCTGAACTCAATATGATGCTGAATGAAGAAGTAATTAACCTATTCCAGGGAAGGTGCATTTATGATGAACATTTTAGAAAAAGTGTTTAAAGTATTTTTAATTGGGATGTTATAAATTCAATTAAGAGTGCAGTATTATTATAAAGAAATACTTGTGATAAAATACAGAATTCCACACCTTCCAATGCTATATTGTATTTTGGAACTTTCTTTCCTTCTGAAAAAAAGAAATGAGCTAGAATAGATTAATCAGGATGCTATAAACTATACCAACCAACAGGTATATGTTAGTATCCAGGAAGAAAACTCAGGACATCAGAAGGGACTCAACTATTGTTCTGATAAAGAGAAGAACAGTAAAGCAATGGGTAATACTTCTAGCTCTTTTCTTGACAGAATTAAGTATATTATCTGATTATTAGCCCCTAGTTCCTCCTTTGTTCTCAAAAAATGACTCATAGACATCAATTTATGTCCTGAAATTCCTTCATTTACTTTCTGAAATATATATCCTATCCTAATTTTAACAAAATTGAGTGTTATCTCCTAGCACACAGATGGGGTATGGATCTTTAGATGAGTCTATGATCAATGACTTTTTCACATCAGATAAGCACGCTTATTTCTCCATCGCTCTAAATTAAATAAGTTCTAGTTTGGGACCATGGAAAAATCAAGTTTTCTAATTTATATATTTTATAATAGTCTAATATTGCAGCCACACATATGTAAAGAGATTTCTTTTTGAAGTTATCTTCAGGACTAGTAACTCTCAGAATTATTCAAACATCAACCATTCCAAATAATTAAAGAAGAAGAAATGAATATGTGCCATCTCTGTGTATGCTGAGACATAAGTAAGTTAAGTTATTTAGGGTCATGTCTGATAATTTCTGCTCCCACAGTTGACAAGTGTAGTGCTGATTGCAGTGTAATTATAGCCTTCCTTGATGTTTGTCTCTTAAGACTTTATTTTGTTTGTTAAATTTTATTTTTTTCTTGAATCTGGGGGAAAAGAGAATAAATATTTCTTTCTTTCTTTTTTTAATCACTAAGCTTCTTAATTTCAAGAACTCATCCCAGCTAAGGTACCCAACTGTGCTACATTGGATAATAAGGCTTTTACTAATTCATTGGCAGCATCTTGATAAACAATACTTAATGATGGATGAAGGGAATTCAGTTTTCACCTGACAGGAGAACAAGTCTTTAGGCTATTAATAAGTGATACACAACCTAAACTGCTATGAGATGAAACTTTGAGGATAGTATATTTTGAATTATGCAGAACTAGCATTTCCCTGAAGGAATATATTTTAATAATCCTCTTAATTTACTTATTATGTCTGATCTAATAATATCTCCTTAATTTTCATATATTTATGAAAAAGATTTGTATGATATTTTAAGAAAATCTTTTAGTACTCATAGTACCACTATAACTCAAAATACTCAACAAATTATTATCAACTCTGTGTCTTTTAGAGACCCCACTTCAGTTAAATGAAGCATCTGTAGCTCGCATATGAAATAAAGGGCATGAAGGTCAGTAAAATTTAGAATCTGTCTCATAACCATATCTGCCTGTTTTTAGTCAGGCTTTTCACTGCTGTGACTAAAAGACCTGACCAGAACAATCGTAGAGGAGGAAAAGTTTATTTAAGGGCTCAAGTTTTACATGTCTCAATTCAGAGACAGCAGGCTTCTATTCCTCCGGGTTCAAGGTGAGACTGGACATCATGAAGGAGAGTGTGGCAGAGGGAAGCAGCTCACGAGGTGACCAGGAAGCAGAAAGAGAGACTCCACTCTCCAGATACAAAATATATACCCCCAAACCACACCTCCAATTCCCACCTCCTCCAGCCACACCCTACCACTTCAGTTACCACTCAGTTAATCCCTACCAGGGATTAATTTGCCGATTGGGTTAAGACTCTAGCAACCCAATCATTTCTCCTCTGAATTTTCTTGCATTGTCTTACATGTGAGTTTTTTGGAGACACCTCACATCCAAACCATAACACTGCCCTTTTATTTTGCTTAGTGAAACACTTTGTTAAGGAGGCTGCAAAGATTAGCCTCATACAAATGAAAACTATGTTATCCATTTGGATTTAAAGTAGTATTCTTCCTTTTGTGGGGAACCATATGTATTTTAATGTCATTTGTTATATCCTAACACTTATAAAGATGAGTTTGAAGTGGTAGGCTAAAAACAGAAACAAAAATATTGTTAACTTTACACTGTAAGTACAGAAAGATAATTGTAGTAAACACAGAGGAGTTACCTAATTGCTACTCATGGAAGTTAAAACCTGTGTAGTTTTTGGTAACTCCAGGAGAGTCAAAAATTATAACAAACTATAGCAAATGGTAAGCATAAATCACATACTTGTTTAGGAAGAACTAATGGTTTTCTGAAAGAAAAGTGTTTCTAAAAAGTGGTTAAGGGTTTATTAAATATTTTGAAATGAAAATGTTCTTAGTTTTACAAGTGAAGGTATGAAAGAGATGCAGAAGTGAGTAATCATAATATATACCTTTATAAATTTATTGGGTATACTCTATAGATCAAGAGCATATAACATATCTTACATTCTTCCTAACATCCTACATGGAGCAATTTGCCTTGTATTAGGTTAAGCAAAGCAAGATTCAAGAGGTTGCCTTTACAGCTAGCTTGGTGGATTTTTGGTTTCTTCCACTTGTCATCCAAGACCTACTTTAGCCCACCTGTAGCACTTACTTCTGTTGAGAATGGTACATCCTTGGGTGACTAGCAGTAGTTTCAAAGGGCCAGAGTTGCAACTGTTGGGAACCTTGTTCTGTTAGTCAGTTTTCCATTACTGTAACAAATACCCAAGACAATCAATTTAAAATCAGAAAAGGTTTCTTTTGGCTCATAGAGTTGGAGGTTTGTTTCATGATCAGTTGGCCTGATTGCTCCTGTGCCCATGGTGAGGCAGCACATCATGGTGGGGAATATGTGGTTGAGCGAGTTACTCACCTCATAGTGGATGGAAAGCAAAGAGAGAAACTGAAAGGAGCAGGATCCCATTGTTCCCTTCAAGGGCATACTCTGTGTGACCAGAAGATCTCTAATACTATCATGGGTTGGGAACCAAGCCTCTGACACATGGGCCTTTGGGGGACACTTGTGGACACCACAGCCATGTAGAGAAAAATCAGAGATTGGATGAGAAGTTGGAAAAGGTGTCTAGAGATGATTTCCACAGATGAGCCTATTATTAAAAGAGAGAGAGAGAGGAGAGAGAGAGAGAGAGACCTAAGAGGAATAATGGGCCATTAATTATTACTCGAAACACAAAACATAACCACCTACCTAGTTTTGCAGCTTATTTATCAAAACTGGGTATTATTTGAGTATATCACACTGTTTCATTTTTCTATAACACAAAATGTGATATTTTTTTTGGATGGGTTACTGGGGATTGAATGCAAGGGTACTTGACCACTGAGCCACATCCCCAGCCCTATTTTGTATTTTATTTATAGACAGGGTTTCACTGAGTTGCTTAATGCCTTGATTTTGATGATGCTGGCTTTGAATTCAAGATCTTCCTGCCCCTGCCTCCAGAGCCACTGGGATTATAGGTGTGTACCACCAAGCCCAGCTATGTAATATGTTAATAGATCTCTATATTTTAGGTTTTCACTAATCCAACATGCTATTTCATTATAGAATCTTCATTTTTTTACTAGTAATTGAAGCTATACTATTTCCTGAAAATATCACCAAGCAAAACAAAAACAAAAAACCAAAAAAAAAAGAAAAAGGAAATGTTAGATACCACTTTCATATTTCATGTATTTCTGCTATTTAAATAGAGAAATGAACCTTCATGCATATGGGAAAGAGCCAAATTTTCCCTCAAAATATGACACCCTTGATAATCTACCATTTCATATTGGATTTTGAGCTTGCTAGATAGATTATCCAATAATTCATCATTTCAATTTTAAAAAAGGTTTATCCTTTTAAAATATTGGCCCAATTATCATCTGTTTATCTAATCTATATCTACCTATTGACCCCTGTCTCAAGAGGGAAGGAGGTAACCAGATGAAGAAAGAAAGAGAGGCAGGCAGGCAAGTCATCTCATTTGAAAATGTTGACTGCAAACAAGAGAGAGAGAGAGAGAGAGAGAGAGAGAGAGAGAGAGAGAGAGAGAGAGAGAGAGAGAGAGAGAAAAGATAGGGCTATGAGTGGACAGTTTTAGAATGAGGCATTTACATTACCTGGCTGGCATTCAGTAACTATTTGGCAAAAGTATGGATGAACAAAAAGTGAATTAAGTTAAAGTCCCAGGGCCAGATATTTTCTAGAACACAGAGGACCTGAGGAGACCCCATTCCTCCTGAAGTGGTGGTAAAGTGTTGCAAGCCCATGGAGGGTACTTTGTGCAGTTTCTCTGGGTTCCTGGGAGGGGGAGGGATGGAATGCTATTGGGAATGGAGGCATAGGCATACCTTCGATTCCTATAAAGGTTGAAGAACACCCTGGGTACCTGTCAGTGTTAGAGTAATGAGGACTGAGATCTGATGGCAGGAGAGGGAGTCAAGAGAGACGTGGATGAGGCTGTCATCGGTTGGAAGGAAGGGCACGCAAAAAGCATTGTTTTGAGAGCTGGAGAAAGCAGTACTGAGCTTGGGACCACAAAAGAGTGAGTGCACAATGCCAAGCTCAGGACAGGTGCTCTGTTCTGCAGCAGATGAGCCAAGCCCTTTACCTCCAAATCTGCTTACTGACACACCCCGGCAGAGAGAAAGGCTGTCCTTTTCCTTCAGAGAATTTTATTCGCTGAATCAGGAAAGCTGAACGCATGGAAGCCAGGAGTGAAGGAAGAAAATTGCAAAACAGAATACTTTGCCATCTGTAGTCTGGGAAGGAAGGGAGCTCCAAGCAAGCTGCCAGGAGTGTGTGCAAGAGGCGGTCTGATGGTGTGGTTCTACCTGCATTTAGAGTAATGAGAGGGTTTTGGAAACAGAAGGCTCAGTTCTAGTGTTTGGTCTTCGTTTTGTTCCTTGTGCTTGTGACCGTTGCCAACTGGCCAGGCTGGCGAGATGAGCTGGGCTCCAGGGGCTGGCTGTATCCATGATTAAGAAAACAGAGAAGAAATCGCACAAACATGAAAATACCTTTTTCTGGGGTCAGGGAAGGTTTTGAGGCCTCAGGTGTCAGCTCCCATGCCAGAGAGCAAGAGGAGCAAGGGAGGCAAAAGAGGGAAGAGAGCAAGCAAACCTTGAACCCCTCTGTTTATTGGGGAAAGGACAATCGATAGAATGTCCCACCCAAATAAGGCAAGGAATCAGGTTTTAAAGGGTGGAATCTTGCCTGGTAATGTCGTGTGGTCAGCAGATTGACATCTTGGCAAGTCATGCCCATCTCAGGTGCTGTGTGGGATCACAGGCAGAGCAAGAGAAAAGGCACACTTGTGTCGCACTGCCCAGTAAGCAGGCAACACCAGACCAGTCCCCTCATATGCTCAAATTCGCGTGGCTCACACACAGCTCATGGATGGCTTGTGACATGTGACTTTGTGAAAACCATGTAACTATTTTGACCCTATACTATAAACGAGAGAAGTAGAGAGTTTTCCTCTTCCTTTTTGAAATATAATAACATGTTTATATACTGATGGAAATTACTTTATAGTGGTGAAAATTATTATTTATTTTAATAAGTATCCCAAAATGATTGCCATGAGGAGGCAAGTTTAGGCAAAAAAATAATCTTTTATGAATTAATTATCTTTTATTATCAAATGAGGCTGCTCAAAAGCTTAATGTTTTCCTTTTTCCATCCACCTGCCTTCCTGCCTTCTTTCATTCTACCCTTCCTCCCTTTTATAATAACATTTGAGTGCATACAATGAGGAAGAAATTGCACTGAGGATTAATATGTGAAAGAATAACCACGACAGCTCCTTAAGGAACTGAAAACTCTTTAATATTCAAGCAAAAAAAAAAGGGAAATGAGTAATTGAGATAAATAATTAGTGCTCTGACAGAGGAGGAAGAATAAGTTCATTCAGAATACAGGGACCACATATTTTTTTCCTTAGAAGACATTACTTTTTAAACAGTAATATTGTAATGCTAGGTGGGAATTACTATTGATCATTTGTCAAACCAGACTTCTTTCTGCATTCTTTTCTGCAAATAGAACATAGCTAATCTACATTTTGCTTTAAAGCATCTGCTGATCCCTTGTTGTGATGTCTATCCAAGTTTCATGGGATGATCTTAGTTGAATGTCCTCAGTTTGCAAAAGTCAAATTTGTCATCTTCTTGGGCAGCCATGATTGTAATGCGATGCTCCTAGGATATGAGAGACATATTCAAAGAATAACATTTAAGGAAAAACATCACCGCATAACCAAACCACTCCCAGAGACGGCAGCCAAGACTCTGTGCCAAAATCAGTTAAAGACACTCTCAACCCCTTAGTGTTATCAAAAAACTTCCAAGCAGCACTTTTGTGGAATGAGGATGATCTAAATGAACATTATTTCACACCCAATTTGTTGTGCATAGTTTATCCTCCCTTCCATGTCAATTAGGTTCCAAAAATGCTTCATGTGCAGCCTTGGAGAGGTATAAAGGAATTAAACTCGGGCTTGATTGTTCTATATGGTAATTGGAGCTTTGCTTCTTATAAAGGCCTTGTCATGGGTGTGTGTATTTTCTAAAAAGCTTGCATTTTGAATAGGCTTCCTGTTCTGAAACAGAGGTAGTGTAGACATGCACTTGATTATTCTCAAATATGAAATACATGCTTTCAAAGAGAAGTTGAGAAATAGAGGGTGATATTATTTTTTTTTTATTACTGATATTCAGTAGCATATGGAGGAAAAAAATGGTGATCCAGAAGGCTGTTGTTCTACACTATTACTGTTGCATATTGTTATGTGTAATGATGTAACCAGGGAATTAGCTATGTTATATTAGTTTGGGACAAATGGTAGTAATCTAAGTGGTACCTGTCTTAGTCTACATGGAACTTTAGAAAAATACTTTAAATAAGGTGTCTTTTGAACAGCAGAAATTTATTTCTTTCAATTCTGGAGGCTGGTAATTCAAAGATGGAGACACTCCATGAATGGAAAGGACCAATTTTGTGATTCACAAATGGTGCCTTTTTGCTGTGTCTTCATGTGGTGGAAGGAATGCTGGTTCTCTCTTGAGCCACTTTTGTGAGGACAATGGCCCTACTCATATTCTACCCTCACAACTTACTCAAGTCCCAGAGACCCCACATCCTATTACCATCAGGTTTTGAATTAAGATTTCAACATGTTAATTTAGGGGGCCACAAACATTCAGACCATAGCAATGCCTTCATTAAAATGTCTAGATATACTGTAGAACTTCTACTAAATATTATTTTTAGGCTTATTACAGCATATAAACTTTCTGAGAGGAGAGTGTTTTCTGTGTTTTTCATTGCTTTTCCCACTACCTAGTACATTGTTGACCAATGGAGGACAAGGAATATTTGCCTTGTTTCCAGTCTTTGAGTGAATGCTTTTGGTACTTTACTCTTAGGAATAGTGTTAGCTTTCGTATTTTCACAGATGTCCTCTGTCTACTTAAGGGCATGTCCTTCTATCACTAGTTTGCTAAGAATTACTTTCATGAAGAGATATTGTATAATTTATAAGCTTTTGCTATATCTACTGAGGTCATCATATGGTTTTTCTGCCTTATTCTATTAATATGAAAATGAGAATTGACTTTCAATTAATAGATAAACATTGTATTGATGAAATGAGTGCTATGTGGTTATGATGTTGTCTATTTGGTGCAAATTACTGGCTCACTTGATATATTTTGTTAAGAATTTTGTGTTCCTATTCATGAGGAATAGTGTCTTTAATTTTCTTATATTTATGTATTTGCCATGTTTTGGATAAGATTCAGGTAGATTCAGGAAGCTAGACTATTTTCTGAGGTTTTTTTTTTTACTTGATGAATGTTATTTCTTCCCTAACCATTCATTATTAGAGATATTCAAGCTTAAATATTTCTTTTTGTGTGAAAACTTTACAATCCATTTTTTTAAAATAAATATAGAGACATTTAGATTTTCTATTTCTTCTTGTGTCAGCTTTGGTAACTTTGTGTTTTCTAAGGGTTTTCTACATCTTCATGTAAGTTTTCAAGTTTATTGGCATATGTTGGTATAAGATTCAGACATTATCAGCGAGTATCAGGCAGTATTAGAGATATTGTATAATTTCTAAGCTTTTGCTATATCTACTGAGAATGCTTGTAGCATTCTCTTGTGTTTCTTTTTTATGCCTATAGGATCAGGAAAAACTCAATAAATATTTGTTGACAATTGAATAAAGGAACAAAACACAGAAATTCTCCCAAGTCCTTTCTAAATTATCTAATAATTTTAAAACATTTTAAAGAAAATGAAAAAGAAAACTTCCAAAACTTTTGATCAGACATAAAATTTTCTCATAAACTTTTAAACAGGTGAAAAAGGAAATGTGGATATAGATAAAAGGAGGCTAATTCATGAAAACATACGTTTCTTCAGCTTGTTCGCCAGTCTCCTACTGTGACAAACTAGAAGATCCTGCCTTTTTAATGAAAACTTCAGAACAGTATTGAGTAAATTTGATAAATCATCAAACTGCACTCCAAGCTTATTAAGCACAGAATGAAAGGTTATTCATTTTTTGCATTCTCCATAATACCTATTATAGTGCTTTGTACATTGCATTCAGTATATTTCATTAATTAGTGAATTGGGACAAATGTCTGTGACCCATCACAAAGAAATGATCAGCTGATGAAATAAACTATGCTTTGGGGGCATACATAAAGTCTAAGACTCCTTATATAATATTCAAAGCTTAAAGACAGCCCGGCATGGTAAATTCACTTTGATATTTACTTCTGCATGAAGAAGATTTGATGGAGTGTGATATTTCTGCTTTGAGGTATGACCTATGTCTGTGCTAATTTTCAGAATCTATAAGCAAGTGGTAATTAGTCAGGCAGGGGGCCATTAGAAGTTAGTGCATTTCACTTTCTTCTCATAAATTTCTGATGTGATTGGTTTGTTTATTGAATGAGAAGCCAGGGTTTGCTGCATTATTAATATCCCGACTTATGCTTTGTATCACAGCATGAACCTTCTTTCCTTTAGACATATGATAATGACTGAAGAAAAGACTAATAGATAAGTACACTCACCTTTCAACATGGGCACAAGAATGGCTGTTTCTTGAAAAGTTTTCATAAAGGTATTTCCAACTCTAAAATGTTATAATTTTATTTGCATGGGTACTAATCAGCTTTCTTTTAGTATCTCTTCACCTACTATATATAGACAAAGGCTTGAAACCCAGATTCAAAGATCCATAAGAACCATTATCTTTTCTTTTCACTGTATTCTCAAAATCAAAGATACAGAGAGGTTTTCAAGTGTTCTGGAAATCACATAAATAGGCAAATGTAGGCTACAGAATGAGTGTAGTTCTCTGAATTATACTGTGAAGGAGAGGTCCCATTCATCTATTCAGTATTAAAAAATATATACTGACATATTATAGCTGTATGTAATTATGGGCACAGAGTGATACAATGATTTTTAATACAATATAGAATGACCATGTTCTCCAGTCCCATCAAAGTTATCCCAAATAACAATTATTTAAGTATTACATTGTACATGCCCACCATATTTTCTTAATCTAGTCATAATTGATAGATACTGAGGTTGATTGTGGATGGTGCTGCAATGCAGTTATCTCTTAAAGCATAATGATTTCTAATCTTTCAGGTAAACGCCCATGGGTTGGATTGATGGATTATATGGTAATTCTATTTTTAGCTTTTTGAGGCATCTCCATACAGTTTTCCATAGTGACTGCACTAATTTGCATTCTCACCCACAGTGTAAGAGGGCTTTCTTCACCTTCTCACCAGCACTTGTTTTCTTTTTGATAAGAGCCATTGTAACAGGTGTCAGATACCTTTCCACATGTAGACCTCTCTTGATTCAAGAATGTTTGGAAGACCTTCTTGTTGATTCTATTTTTAAATATTAGGCTCCAGGAACATTTTTGACATTTTCCCCTCACTCCTTTAAAAGACTTTCTTCCAGAACACTAAATGTGAAGGAAAAATTTTTAAAGTCAAACAAGGCAATTTTTTTTTCTCATCTCAATAAATTATGGCCTTTATTAGACCAGTAGAAAAAAATTATATCAAACTCCACAATCAATAACATTATAATGCATTATGTATGTCAACCAGTTATTAACCTTATAATGGAGTTTGTAATTATGATTAATGCAGATATAATTTTTGTAGTAGGAATAGTACTTGCTACTTAAAACTTCCCTGCTATTCCTTACTTCTTCCCGTTCCTATTGTTTTCTTTTTCTCCTACTTTCACCCTTATCTCCACTGAAGAAACAAACCATAATTCCTCATAAAGAACCTGTGTTCTTCAGAAATGCTAAGCCTTCTTCTGTCTTTGCATACCAGAATCTTGATGAAATTGAATTTCATGCTACCAGGAGCTTGTAGTGGTGCTTAGCTGACTTTTCTTGACCTTTTGGTCATGATCCTGTGATATGAGCCTTTTGCAAAGGCTGGTATTTGTCAGTTGGTATTATCAGCTCTACTAGGAGGATTCAAATTTTTCTCTGGTACCTTTTCCCATAGGGTGTGATTCTCTTCAAAGGAGGTTTCCTACTGCAGTCTCTCTTTCCCTCCCTCCCTTTCTTCCTTCCTTTTCTCCTTCTTCTTTGGTATTGAAATTTAAACCCAGGAGCTTTCAGGGTCTAAGCTATATCCCCAGCCAATTTTTTTTTTCTGTTTCTAAAAAAAAATGATTCTAGACAAGGTCTTGCTGAGTTGCTGAGGCTGGCCTTGAACTTGTGATCCTCCCTCCTCATTCTCTTCAATAATCGAGGTTTACAGCTGTGAGCCACTGCATCTGGCTTTCTGTTTCTTTTAGGGGTCAGCCTGTTCAGAATGACAGCTCTCCCCAAGAGCAATAAAATATTTCAAATCAATGAAATGATCACATTATAAGTGAATTATGGTTTTATATCTTACTTTTAGCCACTTTCTTGCTATGGTTTCTCATGAAAGTTATTGAAACTCTTTTAATCTTAGCTTCTTAATTTGAAAAATGGGAATAATTACAACTTTTGACATATTTTGTGGGATTGCAGTGAGGAATAAATAGCATGGCATAGGTTCAGAGCAAATGGTAAAAGAGTGTTGTCTGTCATCATTGCTATCATATTCACATCACTATGATAAACTATCTGGTGAGGATTCCTGAACTTCTAGATTCTGCCAAGAGCTTAGTCCAGAAGAACACACACAGTTAAAGCACGTCCATAGGCCCATTTTGTCAGGAAAGAGTGTCTTAAAGGGAAGTTTATTGAGAAGTGCCTCCAGCAATAGTACCTATGAGAGATTAAGTGGACAAGACAAGAAGTTTGAAGCAAGATACAGGTGGCTCTGGCTCCTGTTGAAGCCCTGGGGAAGTGCTAGAGCTGTGAGCGCCTTTCAAAGTTGACCTCAACTGATAGGAAGAAAATGATGTTTATGCTCTCACACTGACCCGGTCACTAGATGTGCATTTCCCACAGGGGAGAAAATTTAGGTGAGTTAGCTCTTTTTCTCTGAGGGTGAACCCCGAGATGACACTCAGCTTTGGGCACCAATAACCCAGGTAGGGTGGAATGGCTTCCTTGATACTGAAGAAAGGGACTGGGTAGAGATCATAGGATCCACTACAGTGATCCGGCCAGAAATCTACCAAATGTAGAATGTTATCAGGTTGAGGAGATTTGTGAAGATTTTTTTTTTTTTAATCATGAATGGATGTTTGATTTTTTTCAATTTCTTTCTGTATCTGTTAATATGATTGTCATTGTTTACTTTAACTTGTTGATATGATCAATTATATCAATTGATTTTGAAATTTTTGGACACCTTTGTAAACCTAGACTAAGTCCTATTCGGTTGCATTATAGAATTTCTCTTTCTTTTGTTTTTCTCATTGTGGGGTTTGGTGTCTAACATCTTGTTGGACATTTTCTGCATTTATACTTTCCTCTGCCACACAATTCTGCCAGGATATTCTGCCTCATCCCAGTCCCTGAGGGATGGAGCCTGTTTTTTTTTTTTTTTTTTTCTGGAACTGAGACCTCTGAAACTGAGCTCCAAAAAACATTTCCTCCCCTAAATGTTCTTGTCAGGTCTTTTAGTCACATCTGCAAAAATGCTGAGTAAAACAAAGAGATAGTAGGAATTGGAATGATTTCTTCCTTAAATGCTTTGTAGAATTCACCAAGGAACCCTACTGGGACCTCATGGTTTCTGCTTTGAAAGATTACGAGTTATTGATTTTGTTTGCTTGTTTTTTTACAGTACCGGGGATCGAACCCAGGGGTGTCTGCCACTCAGATATACCCCTGACCCTTTTTATTTTGTTTTGAAATTGTGTCTTTTTAGTTTGCCCAGGCTGACCTTGAATTTGTGATCCTCTTGTTTCTACCTCTCAAGTGCCTGGGATTCCAGGCATGTACTGCTGTGTCTGGCTACTTATTATTTCTCTCTTTCTTCTTTTTTTAAAAATTTTTTAAAGAATTTTTCTTCACAATGCTTTTATTTTATTTATTTGTTTTTACATGGTGCTGAGGATTGAACCCAGTGCCTCATACTTGCTAGGCAAGCACTCTATCACTGAGCCACAACTCTAACCCTTATTATTTCTTTTAAACATATAACACATTCAGATTATCTATTTCTTGTGCAGTTTGGCAGATTTTGTCTTCCAAGGATTTGGTCCATTTCATCTAGTTTATCATATTTATGGGCACAGATTTGTTCATAACCTTTTATTATCCTGTTAGTGTTGATGGGATTGGTATTGAAGTTCTCCCTTTAATTTGTGATATTAGTAATTTGTGTTCTCTGTCTGTATCTCTTTGTCTCTCTGTCTGTCTCTATTATCCTGGCTAGAGGTTGATCCATTTTATTGATCTTTTTAAAGAATCAGCTTTTGATTTCATTGGTTTTTACTTTTGGCTTGCTGTTTCACATTTTATTTTCTTCTGTTCTAATTTTTGTGATTTCTTTTTTACATTTTACTTTGAATGTAATTTTCCCTTTGTTTCCTATTTTATTATTGTGGAGTCTTAGATTTTTAATTTTTAGGTCTTGTTTCTTTTCTAAAGTATGTATTCAAAGTTATAGACATCTTCTGAAGCATTGCTTTTACTCTTCTTGCAAATCTTATATGTGTTTTCATTTTCATGTGGTCCAAAATATCTTTAAATTTTTGTTGAGATTCTTTCTTTTCTATGTTTGTTTTAGAAGTATGTTGCTTAGCTCCAGTTATTTTGGGCATCTCCAGCTATCTTTCTATTACTGATTTGTAGTTTAATTCCACTGTGGACTGAGAGAAGCCATGGTATAATTTTTATTCTTTTGAATTTGTTAAGCAGTATTCTAGATTGTTGATTGACTTGGTGTATACATCTTGGGAACCTGAGGGTAGTAGTGGATATTCTGCTGATGTTTGATGAAATACTCAATAGGTGTCAATTATTTTCAGTTGTTTGATGGTGCTGTTGAGTTAAACTATGCCCTTACTTATCTTCTTTCTGTCTGGGAAGATTGGTCTATTTCTGATAGAAGGATGTTGACAATTTCCAATTATCTTAGTGGTTTCTTACATTTCTCCCTACATTTATGTCAGATTTTGCCTCATTTATGTTGTAGTGTTTTTAGGCATGCACACATTAAAGATTGTTATATCTTTGAAAATTGATACCTTTTAGCATTGTGCTATGCCCCTCTTTATTACTAATAACTTGCTTGCTCTGAAGCAAATTAATTAATATAGGCTGAAATTAATGTAACCTTGTCCCCCTTTTAAATTAGTTCTGGCTTGGCAGATCCTTTCCCATCCTTTTACTTTTAAACTATATGTATCTGTTGAGAGCCACAGACAAGTCAAGATGGCACCTGGCACTTTGCCAAGAGGAGTGGTTTGAGAAGTAACGCCAGTGAGCCATTAAGATGATAGAGATTCCTTAATGACTGACTGCTGTGTCTAGATTATGTCAATTAAGTCAAGCTGTGTGTAATCATTAAGATGATGAGGATTCCTTATTGGTTGACTGCTGTATCAAGTTTATGTTAATTAAGGTAAGCTGTGTGTAATTAGTTAAGTATATATACCTCTGCTATCCTGTAATAAAGGGGCTCCCGCTGTATTAATCTTCCAAAGTTGCTTGTCACCCCCAGGTTACTTTGCCCATCCAGACTGTGGCATGTGTCTTTGTATTTGAAGTGTTTTTCCCATAGACAACATATATTTGGTTCTTGTTTTTTTTTTTTTTTTTTTTTGGCACTGGGAATTGAACTCATGGGCCACACCCCCACCCTGTTTTGTATTTCATTTAGACACAGGGTCTCACTAAGTTGCTTAGTGCCTAGCTTTTGCTGAGGCTGCCTTTGAACTTGCAATCCTCCTGCCTCAGCCTCCAGAGCCACTGGGTCTATAGGCGTGAACCACCATGCCAGGCTTAGGTCTTGCTTTTTGATCGAGTCTGATGATCTCTTTTTTGTTGTATTTTTCAATATATTTCATTGTACATGTAAATTGATATTTAAAGTGATTATTGAGAGAGTTACATTCACATCTGCCTTTAATCATGTGAAATATGTATTTGGACTCTGTCCTCGTTTTTTTTTTTTTTTTTTTTTTGGCATACAACTTCTAAAATTTTCAGAACCTCTTCAGTGAGAAGTATGTTTTGGTAGCAGGGGGTGGGGGATGACTCCATAAGAGGAGCTAGTGAGATGAGAGGCTTCTGGACAGCCTCAGGATGTGGGGCAGGTGGTCAAGAGAACCAAACATGTGGTTGGAGTGTTGGAAATTTCTGTCCCACTTCTCAACCTACAGGGAGGGGGGAGGGGCTGAAGATTGAGTTGATGACCCATGGCCAATGTTAATAAATTATTTCTGGGTAATAAAGTCTCCATGAAATCCAGAAGGATAGGGTTTGAAGGGTTCTTGAGAGCTAACCACAGGAAGGTTCTTGGAAGGTGAACCCCCCCCAGACGTGCCTTCCAGCCCATAGCTTGCCCATGGATCTCTCCAGCCTCGCTCTTGCTTTGAAATATCTTTTAAATAATCGGGTGAAACTGAAGTAAGGGTTTTCTTGAGTTCTTGGAGCAGCGCTAGCAAATTAATCAAAACCAAAGGGGAATTGTGAGAACACCAATACACAGTCCATTGGTTGCAGGTAACAACGTGGGATTTGCAATTGTCATCTGAGATGGGGGAAGTCTTGTGGGACTGACCCCCCTGACCTGTAGGATAAGACACCATCTTCCTAGAGAGAGGGGTCAGAGTGAATTGCATTAGAGGACACCCAGCTGATGTCTGCTAGAGAATCAAATGGCTGCTGGTGGAGAATCCCCACATGCTTTTGTGACCAGAAGGGAAGCATTCTGTGGAGAGTAGAAGGAACAGTGTGATTTTCTTCTTTTCTGTCAGATTGTCACCGCTTTAGACTCATTGTCTTTGTTTTTATTTTTGCCTCTCACGACTTTTCTATGTGTGGTTTTAATTGAGCATTTTATGTGATCCCATTTCCCCTCATTTCTTGGTATATTTGTTATATTTCTCTTTTTCTGTCGTTGCCCTAGAGTTCTCTATGCATTTATAACTAATGTAAGTCAATTTGCAAATAACACCATCTCCCGTCATAGGCAACACAAGTATCATGTGATAAAAAAATAATTCTAATCCATCCCTCCTTCTCCCTGTGACATTGCTAGCCTGGATTTCACTTATCTATAAGTACACATGAACAGGTGTACTTATACACATTAAGAAATATACAAATAGATGCACAACACTGCTGATATTATTCTGATCAAAATATTATTGGTTAAATAAGTTGAGGAAAACTATTTTCATTTTATCTTCACTCTTTCCTTCTCTAACGCTCCTCCTTTTTTATACACAGAGTCTGAGTTTCTAACTTACACCATTTGTCTTATCACCAAAGAACTTCTTTTAGCACTTCTGACAAGGCAAGTTTACTGGCAACAAACTGCTTCAATTTGTTTGTCTCCGTAAAGTCTTTATTTCTCCTTCTCTTTTTGTGAAGGATACTCCCATAGGGCACAACAGTCCAGGTTGGTGTTCTTTTCTCTTAGCACTAAATATTTCATTTGACTTTCTTCTTGCCTGCCTGGGTTCTGAGGTGAAATTAAATATAACGCTTACCTTTGCTCCCCTGTTGCAGAGGGGGGTGTTTTTATCCTCTGCTGTCATTGAGGATTTGTTTTTCAGGTTCTGTCATTTGAATATAGATGTGTCTCGGTGTGACTTTGGTTGTTGTTCATTTTTATTTTTGTTTTTCCTGCTTGATGTTCTCTGAGTTTCTATGATTCCACGTCCTAATTAATCTGGAGAAAAGTAGTAGTCATTATATCTTCAATTACTACTTGGCTTCCTTTACTTCTTCTCCTTATTGCATTCTCACTATATGTATGTTCTATTATTTGTTCCACAGTATTTGAATATTCTGTTTTGCTCTATTTAGTTATTTTTGCTCTGCCTCTCAGTTTGGGAAATTTTTATGGGGCTATCCTCCAGCTTGGTGACTCACTCCTTAGCCATGTCCACTTGACTGCTTGAGCCTGTGGATGGGATTCTTAGTTCCTGTTACAAGGTTTTTGAATTCTACTGTTGCTTTTTATCCTGTGTTCGCATTTACTTCTTTCTACCGACAGGATCCAGTGGTCCTCAACAGGCTTTCTCTTTCATCAGTTAGAACCCTTATCATATTGATCACACTCGTTTTCCAGTCTGATAATTCCAACATTCTTTTCATGTCTGAGTTCAGTTTCGATGATTTCTCCCTTCAAACTGTGTTCGCCCATCACTGCCTTGTAATTTTCCCCTGATAGCGAGATCTGATGTGGTGGGTTGCAGGAACTGCCACATACGGATGGCTAGTTAAGGTGCTAGGGAGATGGGAGGGAGGGAAAGCATCCTGTGATCCCTGATTGTGTCTGACTCTCTTAGTGAGCCTGTGCCCCCGGGCTGTGGGTATTGCAGTGGCTTCTCAAACACATTTTGCTATCTTATTGTAGAGCAGGATATCTACAGTGGGCTGGAATGGGGTATTTTTTTTTTTCTACCAAGGTCAAACTCTGAAAAATTCAACTCGTGTAGGCTCTGATAAAACAATTTATCTTGAGGGCAGGGCTTCTGAAGAAAAAAAAAATGTCTTGGCCTATTTCAAATTGTTTACTTTCCCCCTCTCCTGCTGGAAGGGCAAGAGAATTTTTTTCTCCACTCTTCACTGTGAGAATCTGGTTGACTACCTAGACATAAAGCTCAAAAAGTGTGGGAAGTCCAAACTCACAATTTGGACCCCAGGGGTTATTAACTCTCAAACTGATGGATACTGAACTTCCAGGAGTTTATTAGTTTCAATTTAGCATTTCCTAACCCAGGAATTTTTTCCAGCAGAGGTGTCTGCTTTTAGATTTCTGCAACTGTATAATGTTATGACCTTGACTGTCTCTCCAATTTTAGGGGCAGAAGTTAGCCCTGTGACTTCAGTTCTCCTTCAGATCTTAGAAATGTTGTTGGCTTTGTTTAAATTTTTACTTTTTAGGATGACATAGGGACTTACAAGCTTCTTATCTGTTAGACTGGAAATCCAGGGGAGGGGCCACCTCCCAAACGTGGGGAATGCTGGAGAACCTAGGAACTGTCTCCTAAAGAGCAAGCATTCAGTGCTCTTTGTGTTATTCCCCCACCTGCTTCACCATGATTCCCAGAATCCCTGCTGCTGACAGTGCTTTGTGGCTTTGAGCCTTCTTTGATAAAAATTAGTGCTTTTGTCAACGTTTCATACCAAAGATCTTGAGTTTGGTTCTCAGCTTGCAAAATTATTTGCCACCTATCCATCCTCTTTCTGGCTTCCATATTTGATTGGTTTATCTTCTCTCTTATTTTAAAAGTCATCTTCAGTGCATGTTTAATATGAGTTCAGGAGACAAAATACTTACGAAGAAGAAAAAGGTTATTTATGTCACAGTTTTCAAGGTTCAAGGGCATAGTGCTGGCATCCACTGAGTTCTCAGGTGATAGAAGAAAGTGTAGGATTGCATATTAGTTTGGGAGCATGCAAGTGATTTTATATCTAATCCGAGATACACTGGATGGAGCCAGGCTCAGGCTTCCATAATAATCTTCTGTGTAGAGGAAAAGGAACTGTCGGTGACATTGGAAATTAGTACAATCACTATTCAGGTTCCTCAAAAGACTAGGCATGACACCACCATGTGACCCAACTATAAACTTCTCAGCATTTAGCTTGAAAAATTAAGGTCATCTTATTACAGTATTGCATGCACACCCATGTTTATAGCAGTGCAATTCACAACAGCCAAACTATGGAACCAGCCTAAGTGGATATCAATGAATGAATGGATAAAGAAAATGTAGTTTTATATAGAATAATTCTCTATTGAGAACTACCAAGGAGACCCAAGAGAACTACTTTGGAATGTATGCTCCTCATGACCTGAGGGCTCCCAACTAGACCTGCCTCCTAAAGGTCTCTTGGCACCTCTCAGTCGTGCCACTCTAGGGACCAAGACTCGGATCAAGATGGACATTTGGAGGATACTCAAACCCCACTGAAACTCAAAGCAGGATATAAGCTGAATATAACTACTCAGTGTGCCTTTTAACCTTGATTCCTTGAGATCCCTTGGAAGAATTTCTCCAGTGTCTTCACAGTGTGCATGAAACGGTTGCTCAAGATTCTTTCCTCAGGCCATACCCTTGTGTCTGGAGGAAACTTACGAAATTGTCTAACATGCTCTCTTCCCTTTGGTGAAATGTAATAAGAAAAACATTCTTAAGAAAATTTTGCAAAGAATCAACTACTAGAAACTTCATGTAAAGAAGTTCTTACTGGGAAGATGGTAAATCATGGACATAAAAACAAAATGAAACTTAAAACATTTCATGTACAAGATGGGTAAACTTTAGAAGGCTGAACTTCAGGTAAGGATTTTATTGCCATTTTAATTCTTTAACCTTTCTCTACATTTAAGGACTTGGCAGGCAAACTGATGAAGACAAGGAGTTTAAGGGCCTCATTTTGTTTTAAGAGGGTCCTTCCAGGAATAAAGAAATCTCAGGATACCTCTCCTGTTCTGTAGCTTCCCCTCTCTCTTACTGTATGTTTTTGTCTCTGTGACTGTGTATTTCTGTGTTTCTTGGGAGCGCGCGCACACACACACACACACACACATACACACATACACACACATACACATAAGTGATCATAGATAGACAGATGGAACAAATTCAACAGTCTATACCTGAGATTGTTCATGATGGATGACTATGAAGCTCAGGCAGCTGGTCACGCTTATGGATCCCAAGCTGAGGACAATACTGGCCCTCTAAAATCACTGAAGGAACCACCTGAGTGGACTTTCTGATGTGCATCTTTACTCACCTTGACGGAGGAGAATTGAGTGTAATGTTTCCCACAGTGTTGAAGGACTTTGTTCAGAGTGGAGGAAAAAAGTAAAGAAATCTTGGCACTCAATGCTGCCCAAGAGCAATATTGAAGTTAAAAGTGACGGAGGGAATAGGAATGAGGTTCAAAGCAATTATAATATTTTATTCTAAACAAATAAACTTATAGTTGATTTTTGTCTTATTTGTTATTTCCATTGTTTTCGAATATAAATGATTTTTTTTAGCACTATAACACTCTGTGAGGAAGATGATTGCAAACAGTCCTTTTTGTGAAGATGTGATGAAGACTTACGAAAATGAGATGTTCATCAGTGAAACTGGCAAAAGCAGTGTTAGATGGTATGTACAAAAGCAAAAGATGAGCTATAAAGAACAGAAGGAAAGTTGAAATATAAGGAATTTGTGGTAATCAGTGTCACCTGGAGGGACAGATAAGACTTAAGACAGGCCTTTAAGAGGAGACAGTGTAGATGGATAGTCCAGGTTAGCAGGTAACATGAATAAGGAACAAGAATGACCTGTGGAATAGCTACTGAGAAAAGGCATAAGCTCAGTTTTACTGTGCACCTTTTTTTTTTTTTTTTTTTGGTGGGGGGAGTACGGTAACTGGACATTGAACTCAGGGTTTGAACTCAACCACTGAGCCACAACCCCAGCCCTATTTTGTATTTTATTTAGAGGTTGGGTCTCACTGAGTTGCTTAGTGCCTCACTTTTGCTGGGGCTGGCTTTGAACTCTCGATCCTCCTGCCTCAGCCTCCCGAGCCACTGGGATTACAGGCATGTGCCACTGTGTTTGGTCTTACTGTGCACTTTTAATGATAAGCATATATCGGTGGGGATATACTAAGTTCCTTGAGACAAAGAGACAGGCAAAGAAACAAAACAGCACATGGTGTGGTGGCACATGCCTGTCATCCCAGCAGCTCAGGAGGTAGAGACAGGAGGATTGCAAGTTCAAAGCCAGCCTCACCAACTTAGTGAGATCCGGTCTCAAAATCGAAATGTAAAAAAGGATGAGAGGGGTGGCTTAGGGGTTAATCACCCCTAGGTTCAATCTTTGGTACCCAAACCACCACTAACAAAACAGCAGCAATAACCAACATCACAACTAAATTAAGGGTTTGGGATGTCTCATTACAACACAACTGAAGACAGTGATTGTAGGTCACACACTCACTCTTCTGTGCACAGTGACATGTCTTTTCTATGACTGATGATCAGAAAAGAATAATGAAATAAAATAGGAGGAACTGATCTCTGTTTATTATTTAGTATTGTGAGTGCTCACACGCTGTGTGTCAAGTAATTATAGGAATCAAAATGCAGCCGCTGACTTTAATTAAACTTTATAGCACTGAGTGATGAGTAATAAATTTATATGAAATAAAAGCAGAGAGGATTTAGGGCCGATCTGAATTGCATATTGATTCAGATGATAGTAAAGTGCATGTGTATGGACACATGAGTAATTAATTGGTGTAAATTATTTTCAATGAGTCTTTTCTCACAAAACCCATCTTGACAAAGAATATAGTCAAAAGATACCTGAACGTCTCCTCAGTTTCTGTCACGACACCAGACATCTGGCCACTCTCTAACAGCTGCAGGTGTAACATCATATGGCGATGCTCAATTTAACAAAGAATGAACATGTTACTTAATTCATTCTGACTTTGAATTAGAAATCTAAATCCTAGAAAGTGAAAGTTAAAGCTGATGGGGGATATTTATTGTCAATTGTTTGAAGACATCCTTTGCAAATTGGAATGAAGAGGTGTGTTTTATGAGAATCGAGTTGAGAAAAAACACTCCTGAAATATGTTCTTAGCGTCACGGGACATAAAATATCATGAAGGAAGAGAGAAAAAAAAATAGTAGTAAGTAAATGTGCAGTCATAGACTGTGTCTGGTACTAGGACAGAGGACAAAATGAAGCTTGTGTGTGCTGGAGGGAAGGTGACTACGGAAAATGATGAGGGGAATGTCCCACTGGGGTTGTTATCAGGTGTGCAGTACCAGGATAGCTTCACTTTTCCCCCCACTCTAAAGGATAAAGCTTATTGTACCTTTCAACAGATACTTTAAGAATTTGGCCAATGGAAAACCAAGGACTGGAGAGAGGAGGAGTTGGGAGGTGGCTGTTCCAGACAGAGGGAACAGCTTGTTAGATGGCCCTGATACAAGAAAGGGCAGAAGCCATCTGTCAGTTACTTGAGGGCCTCCACTCAGTATGGCAGCCAGGGAGATTTAGGTTTGGCATTATGAACTATCCATGGCTCCTCCCACGCAGTAGATTGCCCAATGCATGTGACCTTTACCTCTGCTCTACTTGCTCAGGAGATGGGCGAAAGCCCTTGGGAACTGAACAGCCCACCTACTACCTTTTTTGGTAAAGAACATTCTATGGAAGGTCTTTGATGTTCCCCAACATAAATAAAGCAAGCACGGGTACCATTTTGCTTTTTTTTTTTTTTTTTTTTTTAGTGTGGAAGCTTGATCCATGTGATCAGCTAGCCCGTCCTGCCCCAGCTTTGTGAAAATATTTTCCATGTCCTGTGTTTTTTTTTTTCTTTCATAGCTCTATTTTTCTTAGCTTTTATTGTACAGCCAGCCCATCCCACCAGGGGAAACCCATTTCCACTGCACCTGAGATGTGGGTGGGAGGAAAAAACTCTGCAGAGTTTTTGTCATATAAAAGGAACCCATTGGGTATATGGTGAAGCAGGAAGAGGAGAGAGCTACAAAATCAAATGGAGAGTGGGGAAGAGTTTAGAGTACAGAGAGCTATTGCAGGCCTGGGTCAAGACTAGAGACTTTAACTTATATATAATGGAAGCCAGTAAAATATTTAGTTGAAAAGAGATAATAATAAGCTCAATCATATTTATTGAGAGTCTGCATATGTCTTTGGAACTGTTCTAAGTTTTTTGGCTGATATCAGTGAAACAAAATACACACATTCTATCCCTGTGTACATGGGCTTCTATTCCAACAACAGATAGGTGGCATAATGCGCATTAAATTTTATCATGTGACAGAAAGTAATGGATGTTTTGCTAAAATAAAATGTAGACCAGATAAGGAAGGTCAAAAATGCCAGGAGTGGAATGTGGAGATAACTTACAATTTCTAATAAGACAGTCAGGGTTGGTGAGATTGTGCTTTATAAAAATGAGATTGCTTTGGGTATTTGGGTATTCTTCAGGCTGTGACACAAGCTAATCGACCTGCAGTTTGCTACCTTTATAAAAGACCAACAGTGCCTTCATGCTCAGATTGTGTGTAAGCCTGACGGTGTGTGACTGAACATAGTGTTACTAACACTAAGCATCTTACACTGCTGTGTTTTGTACCGCTGTGTTTGGTTGACTTTGCCAGTACTATGGTTCTGAATTTATGTTTGGTTCTTGCAACACTTTTTGTGAGAGGCTTAGAAATATATGCTTTAATAATGGGATGGTGGGGAAGATATTTTGTTTATTTCCTCAATGGATTACCTGAGTTACCCAACAATTACATTTCAAACCAGTAGCGAATTTTGTGACAAAACAGCAGGAAGATGTCAAGGTTTTGGACATTTTTATATCTTGATTGTCCTAGATTTGCCATGTAGTTATGAAATCAGGCTTGACTAAGAAACAACAAGACTGCTCTGAAAAAAAATGTAATCTAGAAACTGTTCCCTAAGTTAGGATCAATTCCTGGGTTGAAGTGAATGTCTGCTTAAGAACTTAATTTTCCATATGATTTGGTTCCTCCTCTTCAATTACATGTGCTTATCAGATGGTGACTTTTATGATACCCCATGATTCTATGGATCTATTTTAAATATCTGTGTTGCCATGATATTAAGAAATACTTCAAGTTCTCGCTGACCGATTGTATCAATTCTAGCCTCACTTGAATTTTAAATCAATAAAGTAACCTTCACTTTCTTTAATCAGTTAATTTATTCAGTCACTAAGTGGCTTTTTTTTTTTTTTTTTTAGTTTGGTTTATAGGGGAGATTCAGGCCCATGTGTTCAAGAATTAGAAATTGTAAAGAAAAGTCCTGACTTTGGGAGACCCCCTAACTTAAAATAGAAATCTTTCTCTTCTTGAGATTATTGTCCATTGGTCATGTGAATCCAGATTCATTCCCCAAATCATTAAACTGGTGAAGGAAAGGGAACAATAAGGAACATGAATTATTGAGGTTGGCAGGAAGACAACATAAACCCCAGAGCCAGCACATCTGATTGGGCATGTTTTGTTCTGCAAAGGCATTTGTAGCCAAGAGGGTAACTATGGGACAAAATCCAGTTCACACTCTATTTGCTTCCTCTCCAGGTATAGGTGCCTTTTTCTATATTTCAAAAAGTTTCTTGTTGGCTAGTGAGGACCATGGTCAGCTCTTATATTTGATAATATTCATAGCTAATATTTACGGAGCCTCAATGCTTCAAGCATAATGTTTTGTGTATAATCTCCCGTGCTTTGTGTTGAACATCCTAATGTTGGGGGGGGGCACTATTATTACCCTCATGCTACAGAGGACAAAACTAACTTAAAGAGAATGCAACTGGCTAAAGTAGTGAAGTCAGGATTGGAAGCTTAGCTTTTTATCTCCAAGACTTATTAAATCACCACGCTGCAGCTAAATACACACAAACATGCAAACACATAGACACATATTAACTTGAATTTGATGCTCCTATGCAGCTAAAGAGAAATTATACACTGTCTACAAAGTAGCAGAGAATTTGTATGGCCAGGGATCATGTGTTTGAAACTCAGCAATACTGAGCATGGATAAATTGGTGTGATGGGGTTTCTGGTTACACTGCTCTATTAATTTAACAGCAGATTCTGTCTTTATTATAGTAAATAACATATTCATTTAAATGTTTAAACACTCATGAATGAAGAGAAGAGGCATTAGAAATACACTCTACTAGCATAACTAACAAAGCCAAGAAATTAT
This sequence comes from Ictidomys tridecemlineatus, assembly GCF_052094955.1. Lineage (NCBI taxonomy): Eukaryota > Metazoa > Chordata > Mammalia > Rodentia > Sciuridae > Ictidomys > Ictidomys tridecemlineatus. The sequence continues at coordinate 27,779,380 of NC_135480.1, read as the reverse complement.
TTCCTGGCTTTAGGGAGTGCTGGGAGGCGATCTGCAGGATCTCAGTACGATTCTTTCAGCCTGTTCTTCTTTGGCATTCAAGTCGGCCACACATACCTCAGAGGCTAACTAAACAGAGCTATTTGTTTGGGAGAGAAAAAATCGGCAGCATCTCAATGGAATCAAGTGATTAAGAAGTAGTGTAAATCTTCAGGAAGAAAAAGTTTGTTCTGGATTGGTTTAGGGTTGATCCACCGTAGGGAAATATTGAGCAGTCTTTTCTTCCTGCCACTTGAGAAAGAGGACTGCTTTCTGAGCAGGGAACTGGAAATGCAGATGTTTCACGAGTGTCAGGTAGGGTCTGGTGGGTTCTGCAGATAGTTTTGTTTAGGATTCTAATTCCATGGGCTTAAGATCATCTGTTGTTGTGAAGAGTAGCTCTGTGGAGTTCCCACATGTAAATATTGGCTATTAGTAGTTAATTAAAATATAAGACAGAAAGTTGATTGTAGGTGATAAAACATTAGCTTTGGCGGATTTTCATTGGCTTTTCCATGGAGGTCTTTGAGGAGAAGCTGTGACGATAAGATTGCTGTAGGTACAATACACAATAAGCAGAGAACATTTAGGTCCTTGGTATAAAAACCTAGGTGATGATGTTGGCAATGGAGAGAGGCCAGATGTGAGAGAACTAACATGTCAGGTTGATAGAGCTTAATGATCCTTAATTGGATCTAAGAAGCAATGAAGAAGAAAGATTTGGTCTTTTCTCCTGTACACATTTGCTTATTTACAAAGTAAGTATTTATGACTACTATGTTGCAGGCACTTGGATGCAATGACTCTCCTATTATTGAATTTCTGAAACCTGCCCTGACACGGCCACGGTCAGCTTTCATGTGACGTACATAATTTCCCCGCTGATACTGCAACTCCTGCTTAAATTGTTTCCACCATCAGAACAGAATGTGTCTTTTCCACTTTTGGGGGGGGGGTGGTGCATCAGGGATTGAACACAGGAGCACTCAACCACTGAGCCACATCCCCAGCCCTATTTTGTATTTTATTTAGTGACAGGGTCTCACTGAATTGCTTAACACCTCACTGTTGCTGAGGCTGACTTTGAATTCGCCATCCTCCTGCCTCAGCCTCCTGAGCCGCTGGGATTACAGGTGTGTGCCATCGTGTCCAGCTGTCTCCTTCCTTTCTATCACCCGCTATTCTCCTTTTATTGCTTACCGTTGGAAGGATTCAACAAAAATTCAGAGAGCCTGGGTGTCTGGTATGTAGAGACACCCAGATGTGTGAGAACAGGCCTTTAGCCCAGGTGACACAAAAGCATATAAAAAGGAGAATAAAAAATTGAAGTCAAGGAGCACTATTGGGCATTGCTGTTGTGGTTCTCATTTTAATTTAGTAGCGATCGTCACTCTTGGTTTTCCTTTTACTTCATTCTTTCTCCTGAGTTCTCCCTGCTAGCTTCTCCACATTGTTCTGACATTCAAATAGTGTGTTGTCCTTAAAGCTCAGATCCCAGAGCTCCTTTCCTCTGTGTGTCTGTCTACTGATCCTGGAGGGTGTCTTCTCCAATGTCCTCATGATACATATGGTCTGTGGACTGACAATGTGTGTATCTTCAGTTCCACAGACGTCTCCAAATTCCAGGCTGCTGTATTTTATTGGCCACAGTAAATTTTTCATAACAGAACATTATTCAATGCAGATTAGTTGGGACTTAAAACTTAACATAAACCCAAAGAGATCTTTAGGTTCCCACTTCACTCCATGTTCCCAAATATAAACAATGAGAGTAACAGTACCCCAAACCCAACTCTGATCTTCCCCTGATTTCTTAACAGTCCCAGTGACTGGTAATGTCAACCTCCTAGTTTCTGAGGTTGAATACTCTTGGTCACTTCTGGATGCTCTTTCCCCCTCTCAGCGTACATGCCTGTCTACTTCAATATAGATCCAAGGTCTGACCTCTCTTTGATCTCTCCACTGTGAGCACTATAGTCCAAGCCACACTTATCTTCTCCCTGACATATCTCAATGGACTCATAACTGGTCTTTCTTCTATCACCCTTAATATCTCCTACAGAACCCTACATAGCAGACAGAGTAGTCTTCCCAACATGTATAGATGTTTAGTAATTTTTGTCATCAAATTCCTTTAGTGGATTCTCATCTTATTTGAACTAAATTCCAAAGGCCTTATCTTGGCCTATCAAGTTCTTCATCATCTGCCCTTTGCCACGATGGCCTCTCTGATTTAAGGTTGTAGCCCTCTCCATCACTAGATATTCTAGACACACAAACTAATTGCTGCTCCTTAGTAGAACACCCATCTTTAGGGCTTTTGCCTGGACCATTTATTCTTCTGGATTCCTGTAGGTTTTAATTTAGATGGGAAGTGACTGATGTAGCTTCGCAGTGGTGGATGTGGTATTAGAGGGAAGAAAGTATGATTGCTGGGAGGTATTTGTAACACAATAGAAAGAATGTGGGTAGCCAGGAAGTATCCTGTTCAGAATACCATCCAGATTTCTGGCTTCTAAACTGAGCTCCATGATGGTATTATTCTAATGATGCCTTTCCTGAGGAAATTGAATAGAAGAGGAAGATGTTTTAAGGGAAAAGTCATTAATTTTGTCTCCAGGGTGTTTTTTTTTAATGAAAATATGAACAACTTGGGGTATCCTCCTTATCTCCACTCATAGGACCTATTTTTCTTCTTCTACCTTACTCAGGCCCTTTCCTCTTTCAAAGTCTGCTATGAGAAAGGAACTAAAACCAATGGATCAGTTTCCCCACCATGTGAATTGAAGGGAATAAAACATTTTCAGCCTCACTGGTGATGATGTAATGAAAGTCTTCACCTCTCTTCCCATCCGAAGAGATTTTGAGAAAGAGTAAGCTCGGAGGTAAGATTATCACAGGAAGAGAAGCGCACCTATTGTGTACAACTGTAGATGTGTCAAAAAACAATTTAAACTGTTTTTAAATACATAAGATAAATTCTAGGTTTGTTCTCATTAATGTCAGAGAGGAGTCGCTAAAACATTTTTTTTCTCCTCATTTCTAGTTGCCAAATGGATGCCTAACCCCAAGAATTTGAAGCCAAGACAAGCAAGTAAGTAAAATCATTGTTGGAATAAAGACCCAGACACTATCCATGAGTTTATATCAATCTGCAGGGCAATTTAAACCTACTTTTTTTATACACAGGATAAACCCTAGGTTTATTTTAATAATCTGAGCTATGTAAATGACTGGTTGCCTGGGAGATATATTATCCTTTCCTCTGTAGGCATGTCAAGAAAAGAAATTGCTTAGCGATAAAAAGTTGAAAAACACGATGACTGATGTAGTAAACCTTTTAAGATAAATCTACCTTTGCAATGTCTTTCTGAAATGAGAAGTTGCCTTGCAAAAAGGATGGTTGCGCTAGATATGAAAGCTCCCACTCTGATCATAGTAGCAGGGTAGAGAAAATTGAGTTATTTAAATGTTAATTAGGCCCAAACTAAACAAGTGTTAACAAAAGCAAAGAAAGTTCTCCCAGTTCCCCAACCCCCACCATTTTATGGGAAAGTAATTATTTGTGTACCTGAGCGATATTGGTTTAGCATCTACCTTTTGACAAGTTTGGAGCTGATGCTATGGGAAATACTGGATATGAATATATTAAGTCTCTGTACTTGAGAAGATGTTAGGTTATTACATGATATTACATACTTGTATAACTTCAGCATAATATGCAACCTGATAGACATCAAGGGAGTCACAGAGTTCAGTGGCAACATGGAAAAAGATTATTTCTCACTGGAGTGGAGTGGTAGGGAAAATTTAGGTAGGTTCTTTAAAAAGGCAACACTGTGGCCGGGCTTTAAGGGCTGGACAATATTATAGACAAGCAGTCGTATTTTTGTAGTGGAAGCACAGAGTGACTGATGGAAATAATATATACATGGATGTGAAGCCAAAGTCATTGCACACATACAGAGTGATGTAAGTGTTCTGTCTGGCCAGACCCATAGAACACAGGAAAAAGAAGGCAGGAGATGAGGCAGGGGATGTAGCTCAGTGTGGAACAGAGGCCTCGCAGTGTGTCAGGCTCTGAGTTCCATCACTAGCACCACAAAAATTAAAAAACAAAACAAAACAAAACAAAAAACCAAAAAAAAAAAAATACTTGCAGAAAGAAAGGCTGCGATGGATACTGAATTAGATTGCCGTTTAGACACTTGGGCTTCAGTTTTTTATGAAGCTTGGCATTAGTGAATTTAGATCCCTGGTCTCCATGCAGATCTACTTTGACTACTTGTGGGCAATGGGGTAAGACCTCATCCTTTTGGAACATCAAACTATTTACCTACAAAAATTAAGGAGCTAACATTAGATGCAAGTGTTTCCTTAAATTTCTAGGATTCCTTGGAGCATTCAAACTCAGATTTTATTTTCTTAGTTACTTCTTACATGATGTTTGTTACCCGTTTAATTCTGGGGGTTTTGTTCTGGACTATCTCTTTGGTGCATCCTTAGTTCTTATTTTTCACTGTTGCTTTTTCTGTGTCATTGGCAAAATGGTCTTCTAGCAGAGACTTCTCGAAGTTAACTTCATGGCTACCGTTCTATCTGCCTTTGCAGTTTTGTTCCCACCATGTCTGCTTAGAACATGCCCTTCCTGCCAGTCTCCTGTGTGCTTCAGGAAATCTTTATCTAATTTCATAATTCAGTTTAAATGCATTTTCCCTGGTGTCTCCCTCCACTTTCTTTTTGTATTGCCAGAACACATTATTTTAAAACTTCCACGTTTAGCTTAGCTTTATAAATAAAGTCTGTGCTTTCCACTAACTGGCACATTTTTTTTTTTTTCATGATTTAACCCTCAAAGGACTAGTTCAGTGAGGGGTATAAAGGAGGTGCCCAAGTCAATGCTTGACTGAATAAATAGATGACAAATAATGCAATCAGATAAACAATCTTCAAGCTTAACAGCCATGGTGGGGAAATGACTCACAGTAGATCAAGTAGCCAAGGTTTGCTTCTAATCTCTGAACAACACTCTTTGATGGATCTCCCTGCACTTCCAGCCCAAGAAGTCAATGCTGTAATGGCTTTGTCTCTCAGCTCAAGTCATAGATTATTTGGCCTAAGGGTAGGCACCGAACTCAAACTGAGTCAACATGTTTGCACTTTCAAGTTTTGAAATGAGAACACCAAGAAAAGTGGGTGGGAATAAGCCCAGAAGCATCAAGTTGAGTCATATTTTTTTTTGGCCAAATGTTACGGGGGTCTGGAAACTCCTGCTTAAACTCTGGGACCATCCTGCCTCTTGCTTTTCCTAAAGCTATCGGCTCAGCTTCATCCCATAATGTGTGTTAAAAACTGTTTAGAGGCAATTGAATGAAATTTCATTACTTGAAGTCAAGTGTTTCCTATTCCAACTCTGTTCTTTCCTCTGTCCTCTCTCTCTCTGCTATTTTCTAACTCTGTTATTCCCTGAGACTAGGAACTGATGTCAAGTTTCACAGGAGGGTGAATTACCTTTGGAAAGGATCCATGTTTGTCTTCTTACATCTCCCTTGACTGGTATGTTATTTGGTCAACTTTGATGATTCAATAAATATAGATACACTAAACCTAAAGGTGATAGAATATTTCTCTCAAGGTGAATACAGCCAGGGTCTGTCAAGAAACTGTGGGATTCTGGGTGATTACAAAGTGTGTTGTAAGTAGAAAAGTTGAGCCAGAATTCTTGAGGTATAGCCAAGGATCAAATGCCAAGTAAAAGGAGTACAAGCAGAATTTTAAGTGCTCAGGGTATGTCGGCTGATGTTGGAGATTTGTGTGTATCACTAGTCATACTAAAGGGAAGCATATTGCGCTGGGGCTGTAGCTCAGTGGTAGAGCGCTTGACTAGCATATGTAAGGCCCTAGGTTTGAGCTTCAGCACCATGTAAAAACAAACAAACAAATAAATAAATAAGTTCTTGTGTTAAAGGCAACAGACAAATTTAAAAATAAATAAATGAAGTGAAGCATATTTGTTTTTATTTTGGTAGTACATCCAATATGAACTCTATCCTCTTAACAGATTTTGAGCTGTAGAATACAGTATTGTTAATTATATAAAATTGAACAAATCTCTTGATATTTTCATTTCACATGATGGAGACTCTATACTCATTCCAAGTAACTGCCCATTTTTCCTTCTCCCTCTATGGCAATCACCACTCTGCTTTCTGCTATTATGAGTGTGAAAACTTTAAATGCCTCTTATAAGTAAAATCATGCAGTGTATGTTTTCTGTATACTTCACTTAGCATAATGTCTACTAGGCTCACCTGCTGTAGCATCTGACATATTGTTCTTCTTTTTCAAGGCTAAATAATATCTCATTCTAGTTACACATTTTCTTTATTGCTTATGTCAATAGATATTTATGTTGTTTCTATCTCTTGGCTATTAGGAATAATGTCACAATGAACATGGGAGCAAAAACATCTCTTTATGGTTCTTGGATAAATACTCTGAAGAGAGATTGCTAGAGCACATGGTAATTCTAATATTTTTTGAGAAACATTCATATTATTTTTAGGAATGGCTATATTATTTTACATTCCTACCAACAGTGAATAAAGGTTTTAATTTTTCCATATCCTCTCCAATATTTGCTGCATTTTTTTTTTATTGAGAAGGACCATCCTAACAGGCTCAAAGAGATTCATCATTGTGGTTTTGATTTGCATTTTCCTAATAATCAATAATGTTGAACATATTTTCATACACTGTTGGCTAACTGTAGAAATATCTATTCAAGTCTTTTGTTCATTTTTAAAATCAGTTTATTTAGAGATTTGCTTTTGAGTTGCATTTTCTTACATATTTTGGACATTATAATCAGACATATCCATTGCACATATTTCTGACCATTCCACAGGTTACATGTCACTCTTTGGATTGCTTCCTTTTCTATTGCAATAACTTCTTAATTTGATGTAGTCCCATTTTTCTATCTTTGCTTTGGTTACCTGTGTTTTTTTTATACCCAAGAAATTATTACCATGATGAATATTATGAAATTTTTCTTCTATATTTTCTTCTAGGAGTTTCACATTGTCATGTCTCAGGTTTATATCTTTAATCAATCTTGGTTTGAATTTTGCATATGGTGTAAGATAAGGGTGCAAATATCCTTACCGGCAGATATAAAGTTTTCCTAAAGCTGTTTGTTGAAGAGACAATTCTTTTTCAATTAGGTAGTCAGGGCTACTTATCAAAGTCCATTTAACTTTATATATACTGGCTTATTTCTGGGCTCTCTTTCTGTTCCATTGGTCTATATGTATGCTTTTATTACGGGAACCAGCTGTTTTGATTACTGATGCTTTGTGTTATAGGCATGTTTTTATGGCGGTGACCAAATTACACAACACAAACACCTTAAACAAGGAAAGATTTATTTTGGCTTAATGTTTTCAGAAGTTTCAGTTGAAGGTGTGCTGACTCCATTGCTTTGAGCCTGAGGTGAGGGAGAACGTCATTTCAGAAGGATAATCACAAGAAAGGTGACACGCTGTGGCAATTAAGAAGCAGAGAAGAAGAAAAAGGAGAAAGAGAAGGAGGAGGAGGAGGAGGAGGAGGAGAAGGGACAGAGGAAGAGAGAGAGAAAGAGAGAGGGAGAGAGAAGGAAGAAGGGACAAACTATTTCCCAAGGCCACACCCTCAGTAACAACCCCACATGGGCTTATAGTTTCCATTACCTCCCAGTTGTCCATTCAGCCATCAATGGATTGATCCACTGATGACATCACAGCCCTCATGATCCAGTCACTTCCTGAAAGCCACAGCTCTGCACACAGCTGCATTGGGGATCAAGCCTTCGACACCCAAGTTTTTGGTGGATACTTCCTATCCAATCCATACCATTCAACCCCTCCCCATGAAAGTTTCACATCCATCTCACAATGCAAAATGCATTCAGTCCTAAGAATCCCCACAGTCATAACAGTTCCAGCATCTTTCAAAAGTTCAAATTTAAAGTCTCCTCTGAGATGAAAAGTAAATTCTTAGCTATGAGACGCTGTAAGAAGTTAAAAAGAAGGTTACCTGCTTCCAACTTCCAATGGCACAGAATCACCATTCCCATTTCAAAGGGAAGTATAATGGTATAGAAAGGTAGAAATAAGAGATGGGTCAAACACACACACACACACACACACACACACACACACACACACACACTCATGTGATTATGGAGGTCAAGAAGTCTATGATCTATCTGCATATTGGAGAACCAGAAAAGCCTGTGGTTTAATTCAGTCAGAGTCTGAAAGCCTAAGAACTAGAGAGTATGGCTATGGCAAGAATGATGTAAGTCCTGCTTCCAGTCTGAGAGCTTGAGGATCTGGATGCCAGTGTCTAAGGACAGAAGCAGAGGAATATCCCAACTCAAATAGGTGCAAATTGACCGGTCCTACAACTTTTTGTTCCATTAAGATCCTCCGTGGATTGGATGATGCTTACCTGAATTGGTGAGGGTAACCTTCTTTATTCAGTCTACAAATTCAAATGCTAATCTCTTCCAGGAACACCTTCACAGATACCCCCAGCAATGATATTTCATTGGCTCTCTGGACATCCCTTAGCCCAATCAAATTGTCCTATACAATTAAACATCACATGAGGGTATCCTGTGGATTGATTTTTTGTATGTAAAATCATCCTTACATTCCAGGGATAAATTTCACTTGGTCATGATGTAAAATCTTTTAATGTCCTATTGAATTTGGCTTGCTAATATTTTGTCGACAATTTTTTTTGCATATGTATTTATCTCTAATATCATGCAGTAGTTACTTTTACTTATGATGTCTTTGTCTGGCTTTGGCATCAGGGTAATGCTTATTCAAAATGAGTATGGAAGTATGCCTTCCTCTTCAGTTCTTTCGAAGAGTTTAAGGATTAGTATTAATTCTCCAAATGTTTGGTAGACTGCACCATTGAAACCATAAGGTCATAGCCTTTTCTGGGAATTTTTTGATTCTTTATACCATCATTTTACTAGTTTTATGTTTATTTGTTTATTTATTTTCATGATTCAGACCTGATAAGTTTCATTCTAAGAATATATCAATAACTTCTAGGTGATGCAACTTATTGGAGTATATTTGTTCATGATAGTGTCTTAGAACTCTTATTTCTGTGGCTTCTTTAAAAAAAAAAAAACCTCTTCTTTCATTTCTGTTTTATTTGGATCATATGTCTTTTTTCTTAGTCTTGCCAAATTTTGCTATTTTGTTGATTTCTTTTTTCAGAAAAACAGATCTGAGTTTCATTGATTTTTTTTTCTAATTTGCTTTCCTGTTTTCTATTTCATTTACTTCTTCTCTGATCTTTAGTATTTATTTCTTTCTGCTCTTTGGCCTTAGCTTGCTCTTTTTCTAGTTCCTTGAGGTGTAAAAATTGTTGATTGAAAATCAATCTCTCTCTGTCTCTTTCTCTCCCTCACTCTCCTTCTTTCTTCTAATTTAAGAATTTACAACTATAAATAACCTCCGAGTACTGCTTTTTCTTCATCCCTTATGTTTTAGTGTACTCTTTTTATTATAATTTGTCTTAAGATATTTTCCAATTTTCCTCTTGATTTCTTCTTTGATACGTTAGTTGTTAAAGAGGGTGCTATTTAATTTCCAAATATTTGTGAATTTTAGTTTTCATTTTGTTATTGACTTCTAGTTTCCTTTCATTTGTGGCCTACAAAAATACCTGGCATGAGTTTTCAATCGTCTTAAAATTTTAAGACTTCTTTTGTGACCTAACATAATCTCTCATAGAGAATATTCTGCATGTGCTTAAGAAGAATGTGCATTTTGCTGTCAATTGGAATCTTTCATTGAGCTTCTGGAAATTGTAAGCCTACTTTCTGACTGACACTTAAGAAGTTTTCAATTAATTCTTACAATAAACTTTTAAACTCTGTTTTCTCTCCTTTCTCCTGCTGGGATTTCTACACTGTGTATACAGGTCTGTTTGATTATGCGTCCTAAGCACTTTAGTCTGTCTTTACTCTTTTTCATTCTTTGTTCTTCTCCTTAATAAGAGAGCATTCATAAAGGAAGGAGACTCATCGTGGACTAAGCAGAGCTATCCAGGCATTTACTGTGGGGGTCACGGGTTGTGAGTGGAGAAGTAGTGCAAACTGCTCACTCCGCCACGTTTCACCCAGAAGTCTCAGCATGACCAGCTTTGTCAACATGCCATGACAGTCAGTGACATAGGAGTGACAGCCTCACAGAGAAGAGCAACATTCTCATGGAAGTAAGTGGCAGTGATGGAAGGGAAAGGGCTTCTCCCCACATGGTTTGCATATGGGTCAGCTAAGTATGATTGAACCCCCGTGAGGACTTCTTATAAATAGAGAGACTTTGGTGGTAGGGACCATGAGCTGGGAAAGAAGGAAAAAATAATAAATCAAAGTCTGGGCAATAATATTTGTACCCTCATTATAACCACAAAACAGGGTGATCCATATTTTCCTAGATTACATAAAGGAGACATGACACCAAGAAGATGATGGAACAAAATCATATATAGAACAGCAAACATAAAGAAAGATCGGTAATAATCCTCGAACACTGATGGTACATGTATATTCATATATCCACACATGCATATGTTTTTCTAAATCATCTCATGGGTATGTAAAGTGTACCTTATCTGGATGACTTTGAGGAAAATGCAGACAAGCTGGCATTATTTTATGGTGGTCTTGTTGGGATATTATCAGATATACTCTTCCTGGATATGTGTTAAAGGCTACATATTGTTCCTCAAAAAAAACGTTAAAGTCATCTCTCAGTATCTCAGAATGTGACTTTAATTATAACAGGATTGATTAAGATACATTTAATTAAATTTAAATCATACAGGAATAGGGTAGACCCTTAATCCAATAGGATTGCTGCCTTTTGAAGAATGGGAGAGACACAAAGACAGAAAGCTAAAGAGAGAAGATGGCTATGTAATGACAGTGGCAGAAATTGGAATGAAGCAGTTGAAGGCTCAGGATTTTCAAGGATTTTTGGAAATAGTCAAAGCCCAGGGAGGTACATGAAACAAATTTTTCCCTAGATCCTGCAGAGAGAACAGGGCCCTGATGAAACTCTGTTTTTTTTTTTATTATTTTTTTTATTTCTAGTCTCCAGAACTGTGAAAGAATAGATTAATAGATTCCTGTCATTTTAAGCTTCCAAGTTAGTGGGGTTTTGTTACAGCAGCCGTAGAAATCAGCATGACTGATTATGCATGGTGTGAACAAAATATAGGAGATTAGTTCAACAAAAAGTGCCTCCAAGAAAACTAACCGGACAACTGGTCACGAAGTATTTTCAAGTGAGATGAATTCTAAACCCTTCGACCAGTCACCGCAAAACACAGCACATTTCACTCCGTGAGCTGTTGAACACAAACCAGCTTGTTAAGTCATCCGTCACTCTCAAATGTACAGTAATGGAAGCCCCAGACAACATGCTATTTACTCAGAAAGTGCTGCCTTTAAATTGGACCATGGAAGAGTTGAATCACAGCTTCTGTGTGCCTGCTGCCCACTCTGCTGCTTGATTTCTCTTTCTTATGTCAATATAATGAAAGTCTCATGGACACTATTGTTGAAGGTGACTTGGCTCAAGGAAAAATGCTCAGTTAGGAAATAGAAAAAAATTAATTGTATTGACACAAAGCAAGCCCGACTGGAATATATCTGAGTTTAATTGATTACCAAGTCTATATGCAAAAACTTTGGTTACATAGTTGAAAACCAACTCCAAAGAAGCATAAAATATGCCATGAACCATATGGATATTGTCTTTTTTCCCCCTCTGCAACATTCAGCAATTAAGTATCTGATAATATTTATTACATTTTTCACTCTTTATAAAATTAAATTGGCATCACTTATAACTGAATCAAGTCTTGAAAAGTAAATGCAGACTTCAAGTTTCTAAATGTGTAACCAGACTATTTCTAGAACTGTGTAAATACCTGTTCCTACACACACACACACACACACACACACACACACACACACACACACACAATGTCTATGTAGAAATAGTCTGAAATGTGAAGGCTGCTTCTTTTGACACATGAATGTGAATTTTATAGGGCTTTCCACTCATTTATCTGTCATTTGAAAGTAATAGGTTGCTTCTGATTTCCCGAACAAAATCAGTGTCATAGACTGTCAATCAAATAAGGAGAAAATCAGCAATATGATAAACTTAAAGAAAAGTACTAGAGTTGCATAATTTGTTGCAAGTTTTGGTTTTAATCTTGCCTTACTACTATTAGATACTGGAAAAACATGCTCCTTTCTTTTGTTTAAGGAAAAACCTTATCTTAGTCTAAGGAGTAGCCTCTACTAACTGCTAAGTTGTGATCTTCCACAGATAGATAGGCGGATTACTCCCTATACCATAGAAGCATAACAATTTTTTTTCTCTATCTCAAATACTGAGTATGTTTCCAGAGGTAATTTTAAGCAATTATTTGTTCTGTTGCTACTTCCACAACTCTAGGATATATATTAGTAAGTAGTTATTTATTTATTTATGACTTGAGGGAAAGATAAGTTAGTATAAACTTCTTCATCTCTTTTCTATTGTTCTTTCTTTGTCAAATTTCCTTGTAGTTATTCCTCTTTAATTTAGTTTTGTTTTATCAGATACTTTGGCAATTTTAACAGAGAAAGATTTATTCTTTGTCCACCAATTTTCTTCCACCTTTCTTTCTCCGTCTTCTACCATCTTACCTTCAACTTTTACAATATGTCAAAATTTAAATTGCAAAATTTAAAATGTGAAATATAAATAAGAAGAGGTATTTTATGCCTCATCCAATGTAATCATCATCAAAATATAAATAAACATTCTTCAAAGAACTATGAAAATAAATCACAAAATTCTTATGAAGCACCAAAGACCAAAAAAAAAATAAATAAATAAAGCAATCCTGATCAAAATAAATGAAGCTCGAGACCTCATAGTACCTGAAATTAAATCATTATATCAAAGAGATACTTGCATGTTCATGTTTATTGCAGCATTAGTTAAAATAGAAATGGTATAGAATCAACTGAGATGTCTGTCAATTAATGAGTGGATAAAAATGTATACATGCCAGGTGGAATATTATTCACCCATATAAAACGATGGAATCCTGTCATTTGTAGCAACATGAATGAAACTGGAGGACTTTGTGCTAAATGAAATTAGCCAGGCACAGAAATACATACTGTAGGTTTTCAATAATTTGTGGAAGCTAAGAAAAACGATCACGGAAACAGAGAGTTGAATAGGGGTTTCTAGAGTCTAGGAAGCTAGGGGAGAGCAAGCTTAAGATGCCAAATAATGGGACATCAAAGCTTACTTGTAATGTTCAATAGCATAATAGGTGAAATATAGTCTATTGCAATTAATTATATGTTTCAAAATAACTACAGAATAAGAATTTGAAAGCTCCTAATACATAGATATACTAGTACTGGAGGAGCTAGAAATGCTAATTACTTTGATTTAGTCATTACACATTCTATATATGTATTAGAAGTACAAATATGTCAATCAAAAAGAAAATTTGATTACAAAAATTAAACACTATTTACCAGTATATATTTGATTATATAATGTTTTTAAGACATAATGCTATAGATGGCAGTTGGATCCATACCGGAGGCAATATAATTGATGCTTTTAAATGTGTGCTACAGGACAAAGGGAAGGTCAATAACTTTAGGAGGACTCCTAGTTGCCATTAGGGGAGAGTAGAGAGGCAGCCTTTTCTGGAGACTGTGTCAATCCAGCAGGGTTGAACCTTCTGGCTTCCCACAGCCTTGTCTGCCGTCACTCAGAGGGGGTTTTAGAACTCTTCCTTAAAGAAGGCAAAAATAAAAACCCAGGGGACACACTGCCCTGTTATTCCCTATTAAAAGCTAATGTGTCTTCTCACTTTTATCAGTCCTCTCTGTCTTATCTACATTTCCAAGGATTTTTAGTTGTCTGTGCATTTTTTATCTAATTTCGGTTAATAGGGCTTCCTGTGTAATGTAAGAACTCTGCCACTTATTGCCACATCCTTCCTCCCACCTTTTGTTTTTTTTTACATTATGAATTTTATGTCCAAAAATGTGTTAAATGCATAATCACAATGTTATTGTTTTCACTTTCAATAATTCACTTTTAAAGACATTTTTTAAATGAAATGGTCTTTAATGATTATTGACATAGTCAACATTTATGGCATTATCCATTCCTTTCTATAGATGCTTTTCCCCATCTGGTATCAGTTTTCTTATGCTTGAAAACTTTCCCTTAAATTGAGCATAGGTCTGCTGGTGATACATCTTCTTAGACTGTTTTTCTGAATGCTTTTTTCTCTTGACCTCTTTTTTGAAAGATATTTTCACTGGGTAAAGGTTTTGTTCCAATGCCTTCTAGCAAATGTTTTCTTTTATGATAACAAGTCTCTTTTCATTGTTCTTTTCTTTTATTGACTCTGAATTGTCTTTTTTCTTTTTCCTGTTTGCTTTGGTCTTTTAAAAATTGTTATTTTTCAACAGTTTAATTCTGTATTCTTTGGAGTCCCCCCTGCCCCAACTTTGTTGATGTTCTCACATAACGGAATTTATAGTTTTTATCACATTTGGAACAAGGTGGATCGTATGTCTTCAAATAAGTTTCTGCTACCTAATATTTAATCACACTATATTGTAATATAATTGACTAATTCTCTGTTAAAATTTAAAATTTTTTTTGTGTGCTTCATCTTAGATTCCTACTGCCTTTTTAAATCTTACTAATATTTTCCTTGATGGTGTCTAATCTGCTTTTTAATTGTATTCATTGTATTTTTTCACTTTAGACACTAATTTTTTTTCAGTTACTATTCTCATTTGTTACTTTATTTGTATCTTCCATGTCTATGATTTTACCTTCATGTATCTATTGAAATCCTGAAGCCTGTGTAGAATAGTTTCTCGAAGTGATTGTCAAATATTTTTACTTTATCTGTCATTTATGGTTCTTTTTAATGTTCACTTATTTTTTTCCTGCTTATGAATTTCACAGATTTAGTAAATTTTTGTTGTGTATGGGATGTTTCGACTGTTACATTTTTTAATGTTTGGACTCCCTTTTTCTTCTTTTAAAAGGAGTTTGTGAGAGCCATAGTTTGGTTCTGGTTGTGCCTAAAAGCTTGTTTATAAAACTTGTTAGGGCAACTTGAATGTGGTTTTTACTGTAGGACACATCCAACCCTCACAATTCTGGGGACTCCACAATCTCTTTTAGTGTTAATATTTAAATATTTTTAATTCCTAACATATTTTTTTTTTGGTTAAGATTCTGACTGTCTCCTAGACCTGTATGGAATTTGTTCAATTTACAGATTTGCTTTTGCTCTATAGAACTAAATATTCAGATAAAGGTTCAATGTGATTGTCTGCAGATTTATGGAGTTCATTATCAGTGTATTTCTATTTTTCTTTGCAGCTTCTTTCTTCAAACCCTAGACAACTGATACACCCTGAACTGTGTTCTGTCTGGACCTCTTCTATGGGAGCTCACCATACTCTGCAGTGCAACCTACTGGTGTCTTGGTCAAGAAGTTATCTCCAGGTACAATACTCAGGCAAGGTTTCATTTTCCTTCTTTCAGGGATCACTGTTTTGCTGTGCATGATATCTAGAAATCTGTAAAATACAATTTCATATATTTTATTTAGTTTCTAGCAATTTATAGTGAAAGTTCAAACCCCCCACTTTCTTCCCAGAAGTAGAATTATATAAACTACTTATTTACATAAAAAGTGTGTATACTTATTGAAATTCTTTCTCAAAATACTAATTTTGTGTTTCCTTATGAACTTCAAATTATCATATTTGCTATGCATAACTGCTACTACTACTACTACTCTTCCTCCTCCTCCTCCTCCTCCTCCTCTTCCTCCTCCTCCTCCTCCTCCTCCTCTTCCTCCTCCTCCTCTTCTTCTTCTTCTTCTTCTTCTTCTTCTTCTTCTTCTTCTTCTTCTTCTTCTTCTTCTTCTTCTTCTTCTTCTTCTTCTTCTTTAATCCTCATCCTCTTTTAGTTCATTTTTATTTTCAAAAATCAGGTTTGTACTTTGAAACAATACTATAATGTATGTGGGTGGCTGTTTGGGTGACTGCTGGTCTAGACCTGCTTGAGCAGTGGGCATTTTTAGTGTGATTGCTGCACTTCTCAGTCAGCTTATTAGTGGGAACTTGGAAATAAGACTACATTTCAATAACACTCACTCATAATTAAGGAGAGCATTATTCTGTGACAGTATCCACACCAGTAGCTCTAGTTCTTCCAAGGCAGATTTTGGTTTTCCTTTCCATTTCTTTAGGGCCCCATCTTTAGGTTTGACCTGAGGATAAACATTCTGCTATCCTCAAAATTCAGAAGAGGTGTGACAGTAATTTAAGCATCTCTCTTGTTAAAAAAAAAAAAAAAAGAACTAGAACCATTTCCTCTTCTTGATTTCTACACAACCCCTATTCACATTCTGTAAACCTGTAACTTTGAGATTTGAGAATCCTTTTTCTGACAATAGAATGAATGACTCCCAAGTTTAATGGAAGGTTTTTTTTTGCTGTAGACTGAAACTCCTCCACTGTATACTTTAGACCTCCCAGGAACAATCTAGAATCCTTGGCCTGACAAACTCCCCTTTCTCATTCCTAATATTGCTATAGACTGAGTGATTCTATTGTTAACACTCTTTGTTTTCATTTGTGAGTATTTAGCAGGAATAGAAGTAACATATGTTCTTAATCTACTTTGTTGTAGAGGTTCCAGGTGTTTTTTTTTTCAATAAATCATTTTGCGTTTTAAATTTACTGTTTTCTCTTACATACGATGCATTTAAAACATACTTCTCATACTTTCATGCCTTCATTGTTTGAGAATTAATCCAAAGATACAATGTATCTGAAAGTATTTGGTAATTATAAACAATGGAGTCACGTATTTCAGCACAATGTTCCTATGTAGCACACTTTTTTTTTTTTAATGAAGGGAAAAAGAAGATGACTAAAATATGATCCATTAAAGAGTTTTGTATAGCTCAACAGACATTATCATGTGCATCATGTCTCATTTCTGTGTGTCGTATTTGTTAGGCTTGAGCTCATTGAGCTTAGGTGGAGTCCTGTGCAACCACGTATAGCTAATAAATGACAAACCCTGGTCTGTAATCCATGTCATCGAGCAAATACCTTCAGACATTCACTAATGAATGATAGGGAGGCTCTGATCTCTCCCTATCCTGATGATCTCTTGATCTCCTGAATGGGATTGAGTCCTTTGGGGAGCATTCTCAAATGCAATGGAGAGACTAACTATCATTCCCTAGAAATCTGAGAATTGGGAGTTTTTTTTCCTGAATAAAAAGAAAGGTAGTGTAAAGGTAACTTAATTTGTAAGGAAAATATTCACTATCTGAATGAACCATGCATGGTAAGGAAAACTTTCCAACCTTCATTTACATTTCCTTTGCAGATGCTGGCATGATTTCCAGCTAGTAAAAACACGAACTGGATTGTTCATGGCCTGTAACGTCATGAACCATTGTGCTACACCAAGGTTATCATTACCAGTGAAACGAGTTGTCTAACTCACTTTGTTTTTCATAACTTAATTCCAGCATTCAGTTTTGCAGAGAATGTTTGAAACCTCACTGAAACCTTTAGCTCAGAATTCGTGTTAGAAGTGATAACTTCTGATAACCTGTGAACTCATTTTCAAGCTGTTGCTATTTTCAAATCAATTGACAGAAATGCTGCTATTTCTGCATCGCCTTTGAGTTTCTTGCTCACCTTTGCTTGTTACAAAATCGTCAGCACCCATTCATGGGTTTTTTGAAAAATTCTCAAGCCTAGATTTTTAAAGGGTATAAAGTATAATTAATCATGAGCATATACCTTGCAAATTTCATGCTTTACCCCTCAGTTATATTTATTTTTCTCCTTTCCTAGGTTTTGTATTATTTGTTAAATATAAATATATACTTAAAATGCCTATATATCATTGTTATTTTAACATATATAAGTATTTTAAGTATATATTTATATTTACATATGTAGACAGTTTTAGGAAGGTTTATACTTTCTATTTCTCTAGAAACTGAATTAAAGATACTACTCAATAGAAATATGAGCTCAATTTGTAGTGCTCCTTTTTCCCCATGTATGTTGAAAAGTACAGAGTCCCTTGTTACTCTGCTCATGTATATGTGTACACAGGTATATATATAACGAATTAAAACAGCTTGGGAATAGACTCACTTTTGTTTTATTCATTGCCTCCTCTTTTATTTTACATTTTCAAAAATCATGTGATCCGTAAATGGATTAGATGACCTATAACTGACCATCTCAAGGCCCTTTGTAATTATGAGGAATTATACATGACATTGCACGTGACTGCAGTTCACTCGATGTTGTTGTAGTATTCTATTGTATCTTGTGACCACACCCATGATTTACTTTTCTCTTACTAGTCAAAGAACATTTATATTGTTGCTAGTTTGGGGACTACTATGATTAAGAATGTCACCGGGTATGGTGGCACATGCCTGTAATCCCAGCAGCTTGGGAGGCTGAGAAAAATCATGAGTTCAAAGCTAGCCTCAGGTGCTAAGCAACTCAATGAGGCCCTGTCTCTAAATAAAATGCGAAACAAGGCTGGAATGTGGCTCAGTGGTTGAGTGCCCCTGAGTTCAATCCCCAGTAACTTCCCACACCCCACCCCCCAAAAAAAGAATGTTGTGAACATTATTCTATATGACTTTTGGTGTGTGTGCGCGTGCGTGTGTATGTGTGTATGCGCGCACGCACACACACACATTTCTAAAGTTAATAAAGCTAGATGTGTAATTGATCAAAAGCTTTGGTTATGTGGAACCAAAGTAAAAAATGACAGTGTTCCAAGCAGCTGTTTCAACTTCCATAGCCTAGAGGAATAGATGAGAGTCCTGCTCACCTGCATTCTAATAGTATAATCATAGTTTCTATTGTTAGATTGTCTGATCAACATATATATGAATATCATTTTGGATTTAGTTTCCCTTCACTGATATCTAAAAAACCTCAGCATATTTTTCTGTGCCTTTAAGGTATTTGGGAATCCTCTCATCAAATTCCTGTTCAGCTTTTTTGAGTTTTCTGTCATTTTATTATTGATTTGTGGGACTTACTTTACATTCTTAGGATACAAATTATTTTCTTAAATATACCTCTGTGTGAATTATCTTTTATTATTAATATAAAAATTATTTTAAGGCAAATATATTTATCTTTCCCTTTATGTTCAACATTTTGTGTCGTTTTCAAAGCATAAGACCTCTTCTTGAGCAAAATCCGCTCAATGCTTTCTAGAGATAATTATATGCCTTTTTTCTTTATATTTTCATAATGTATTTATGTACCACTGCCTAGTGTTTTAAATTTTATTTGTTTCATATGTTATATAAATAGTATCATGATTTATATATTATTTTTGTGCAATTGATTCTTCTGATGGATATTTCGTATGTAGTTGTTTATGTATTTTCATTGATTAGTAGTACTCCAACTCATACAATAAGATCCTTTTTCTTTACATTTTCATATAGATACACAGGTCTGTTTCTTAAATGTCTATTTGTTTTTTTTCATCCATGTTTGTATAAATATCATGCTGTTTTGATTTTAATTTGCAGAATAATTTATACTGGGCAATGCGTAATCTCCAATTTATTCTCTGTTTCAGTAATATCTTGACTGTTCATAGACTTTTTCATTCCAAATAGGTTTTAGAATCATTTCAAAACTTTCCACAGAAATTCGGCCATATTTAACTTGGATTGCTATTATCCCATAAATTGATTTTGGGAAGTTGGTAACTTTAACATGTTTAATACTTTAGTTCATGGATATTGTACATGTGTCCATTTACTTAGATCTTTTAAACTGCTTTTAGCAATGTTTTGTGGTGCTGTTTGGTTACTATTAATTCAATTTATTCCCATGGAGTCTATGGTATTAGTGTTGTTTTAATTATATCCTATGCCAGTTTGAGTTTTCTAATTGTTTGTCATTAGTATATGAAAACAAAATGAAAATTTGCATATTGACCTTAGATTCAGTAGTCTTGCTTAATTTATTTTCAATTCCAGTATGTTTTCTCTAAACAATTTGCATTTTCTTTTTCTATACACATATTCATATCACCTATGAGAACTGGTGGAAGCTTTAGTTCTCTCTTTTAATCTTTATGCTTTTTATTTTTTGTCTTTACTTCTTTAATTTCACTGCTAAAGCTAAAATTAATGTTAACGTGTTGTTAGTAAACATCATTGTCTATGAGGAAGGCAATGTTCTGTCATTAATGTGATGCCTGTTGTAGTTATTTGTATATATTTAACAGATTCACTGTCTCATATGGAGTACCTAATATCTTCTGTCTTATGAATTGAGCTCCCAGGTGCCTCTGCCTGATTTTGAGTGTAGAGGCCAGTATGTACATGGATCTTGGCTTGCTCCCACTTGGTATTTCTATTGATCCATATAATCTATGTGAATGTTGTGTGTTTTTGTCTATACATGTCCTTTAAAATTATTTGTATGTTATTTACTTATTTATGTCTATTTGGAAAAGCAGGGTGTCTTGCAGTTAATTCCTATTGTAATTCCTACCCAATTGTCAGTTACACTGCTTAGAATTGAAGCAGTGGTCCAGAGGAGAGATGAAGATGGTTTAGACTACAGTGGTAGCAGTGGAGAGAACCATATCAGTTTGATATATATATATATATATATATATATATATATATATATATATATATATATATATTTGCATCAATTTTATAAAACTTTATGATTGAATATGGATAGGAAGGTACCTAGGAGTTTACAAAATATCTCCCAGGCTTCTATGTGAGCAATTGGGTAGATTTTTTTAAATTAATTCAAGTAGGAGAGGTTAGAAGATTAACTTTTAGGGGTTTATGAGTCACTCTACTTCTGAACATGTTAAGGTCTAAAGTATTTGTGGGACATATGAGTGGTCTATCAAGCAGATTGTTAAATACATGAGAAATTCAGAAAAAACAAAAACAAAGCAGGGACAAACTTAGAAGTTAGGAACTATGAATAGCAAGTCATACTCATTGACTGGTACTTTTCTGCTCTGGTCTGTTAAGCTTTCACACTCAGCACCCTGCTTATTAACGCTGATCACAATATAAGCTTTCAACCTTGGTATACAGGTCTCATAATGCAACCACCACTTCCATGTCACATGTTTCCTGAGTTTTCCTTTACTTAGCAAATTGCTAACACTTAAGTGAAAAAGAAGCAACAGTAGTTCATAACTAAGTCCAGAGAACACTAGTTGAGTTGTCATTAAGAGAGAGAGATGGAGCAGAGCAAGAGGTTGGCAGAATAACGTAAGGCTGAACCTTCTGTCTCATTTCTTAGGATTTTTCTAACAGCACTTGATTTTTCATTTTAATATGCATTTTTCCCCTTTTAAATGGAAAGTCAAGGTTTATGTAAACCCTTCTTTCACAATTTAAAGCCTTGACAGCGACAAACCCATCATAAATATAAACAGCCGCATTCTTAATAATGTAATCAGTGACTTAAATTGTGAAAACAAATAAAATAAAAAAGGGCTTAGTATATAAGAGGACTCAAAATAAGATATGTCATTTTGTTTCTCTTATATTCTGATCCTCATTAGTGAAAACTGCCAAAATTCCTTGAATCAGATGGCAGGTCAATTTTCACAGCAATATTTAAGAAGTAGATTATGCTTATAACCCTAGAAATAGAGCAATTTTGGAATGTATGATTTCAAATCCATAGTTATGAGTGTAATCATATTTTCAGTGGATGAGCCAAAATAACATGGAGCTCCATAGTTGCATGTAAGTATATCTGACACTTGCAGTAGCCCTCCCCCAAAAAAGTAAAAAAGAGAGAATGAATAATCAGAAAATGAAAGTTTGTGCCAAAAGAGAAAGAAATGCTAATATCTGAGGGTGAAACACATCTGGTACCATGCAGTTGAGCACAACTCTCGTTCTAACTCTTGAAATATCCCATAATAGTATCATACCTCAAACTCCAGACCCCTCTGTTTCTGTCACAAGGTATTATCACCATTCAGGAAGTCGGGATCATTAAAGCAAAAATTGAGCAGTTCAAAACTGTAGATTTGAACTATAATGAGGCTGCATGGTCTTAGTAAGAAACTGTTACCAGGTTGACTTCCTGAGCTGATTTTCCATTTGGAAATGCAGAGCTGCTCCTTGGGTCACTGGGGCTATGCCTAAGTCAGTCTCCCTCTGAGTCTTTGCTACCAAAGTGAAAGTAGTTAAGGCAGTTTAATAAGTGCCATTATAATGAACAAGCATTCTCCAGGCTCTGTGCTTTAAAAATCCAATACACTGACCTTGCACTATTTTAACTCTCTGTTAATTAAAGAAGTGCCGTTCGAGGGAGATGAGAGGGAGATGATGGAGACAACTGTAGCTTTATATTCTTTTTCCTTCTCTCTTTTCTGCCTCAACCATTGTGAAGGGGAAATAGGCTATAATTGTAATAAGGATGCAGGCCACTTAATAAATGTTTAATTACATTTAGATCTGTTCACTTAGCTTTCGAGTTATTGTCAGCCAGTTAATGGAACATTAATTAAAAAGCATATTCAATGAGATCATTTTCAAGTGGAAAGTTTCTACCTGCCTTTGGAGTTCTGATGGAGGGTCTCAGCTAATTAACATTTCACAAAAGACCAGACCTTTTTGTCATTTAATACAATGTGTCTCATGATAGCAGCACAATGTAGGAATATTAGTGTAGAGGTGGTAACCAAGTTGCCCTGGGACTAGAAGTTAAGAATAAAGGCAAAGAAGAAAGATTCAGAGCTCTAAATGAAAGGGGAAATGTTCAAACTCAGATTTTTTTGTTGTTGACTTTTTTGTATATTTTTAGAAAACATGTCTGTAAATCCTAGATGAGCTTTTACATTTGATTGGTAGAATAGTTTCACATTTTTTACAT
The DNA here is from genome assembly GCF_052094955.1 of Ictidomys tridecemlineatus. Taxonomy (NCBI): domain Eukaryota; kingdom Metazoa; phylum Chordata; class Mammalia; order Rodentia; family Sciuridae; genus Ictidomys; species Ictidomys tridecemlineatus. Next base: position 27,756,267 of record NC_135480.1, on the reverse strand, counting down.
TCCTTTCCCAGGACATTCTATTTTACCTTCTTGTGACTCCAGAAATTCAACCTAAATGCTACTTTATAGGTATTAATTTCTAAGGGTATAGTATTAAAAGAACAATACGTTTAAATGAAATTTTATACACATATTGCATGACTCTGAGGGCAGACCAATGTGCATTATGATTGTTTTGGTCAGCTTTCTCATGGCAACAACCAAAAGACCTGACAAGAACAATTTTAGAGGAGGAAAATTTTATCTGGGGTCTCATGGTTTCAGAGGTCTCAGTTCTATAGGTAGCTGACTTCATTCCTCAAGCTCTGAGATGAGGCAGAACATCATGGCAAAAGAATGTATCAGAGGAAAGCATCTGGGAACATGGCACAAGAAGGAGAGAGAGAGAGAGAGAGAGAGAGAGAGAGAGAGAGAGAGAGAGAGAGAGAGAACCTTTATGACTGATAAACTATATAACTAAAACTCCTGCTGTCAATGACCCACCTCCTCCAGCCATACCGTACCTATGATCAACACGTTGATTAGTTTAAGGCTTCATAATCTAATCATTTCACCTTCCAACCTTCCTGCATTGTTTCACACTTGAGTTTGGGAGGCACACTTAAAATCTAACAGTAACAGTCATGATATGTTATAGTAGGATTCATTATGCCATATCTAAACATGCACATTACGTAATTTGACCAATCTCATTCTTTAGTACCTTCTCTTTCTGTCTGCTCTTCCATCTCCCTGAGTCACTTGGGCTCTTATTTCCATCCTAATTATTTTTATGATTAATATTTTATTTGGTGCATTATAATAATATACATGTATAAGTGGGAGTCGTTGGGTGATATTAGTACATGGACACAGCAATTTGGTAAATTCCATTCCATAGAATTTATCCCTTTTATATCATGGAACTCTCTGGTGACTGCTTCCTGTGCTTTCTTTCTCTAACTGGAATCTGTCTGTCCTGGATACCATTTCCCTTGTGGCTTCTTCATGATGTGATGATTAGTGTGACACAGTCCCCATATCTGCAATCAATGTATGATGTATTGGGTCTTCATTGCTCTTTAGAGTGTCTATTACTCTTTCTCTTCCCCAAGTCCTCTAGTTTTGAATCTCATAGTCTTATATCCTTAAATGTGGCTAACAACCATGTTGTTTGCTGTAATTATCTGTAGATCTTGGAGTACTCATCTTCATTTCTTAGAGAATTCAATTCCAAGCTTGCTAATACTCTCTCCAATTGTGTTTCAGTATGAATTCACATTATTTCAACAGCATGGTAGATTATCTTTCCATGCTGTGGCTCATCAGTTCTTTAACTTTCTTTGCTATAATTATCTTGTGTTAATCCCACCATATTCATTCATTTATCCTTGATAAAACTTTGCTTCCCTTGCTATTTTAATTTCAAACATACATCGAGCACAACAGACCACCATTTCCTGTCTCTCCACTCCCTCAAAAGCCCTAATTCCAACATTTCTTTAACTGAGTGAGGATTAGCAATCCATTATTGCTATCAACTTTCACTTCCCTCCCCCAAAACAACCTTATTTTTAAACCAGTTTACACTCCGTGGTTAATCATCACCATTACAGTCCGTCACTCTCATCTCTCCATGTTTACCTGGAAAATTCCAGCCCTTATGAAAGTCCTACTTTCATTATGGATATGGTATGGATATGGCATAATGAATCCCACTATAATGTATAATAGGCAAGTAGGACTGTGCCTGCACCTGTATTAAAGAAGCAGCTTGTCAAAGAAGGAAACCTTGGAAATATATGGACCAGTTTCTTTTTACATTGGTGGTACCAACAAGAAATAGTCTCTTAGAATGATTTCATGCTATCTCCTCCCTCTTTCCCTCCCCCCTTTACACACACACACACACACAAACTAAATTTTCCTTGAATATACATAGCCTTCCAGCTACCACTCTACTTACCTGTTGTCCTTTAGAATAAAACAATGCGGTTAATGTTTCCAATTCCTAGTCTTCTTTCATCTCTTGGATCCACTCCAATCAAGTTTGTACCACTAGCATTTCATCAAAACTCCTCTTGTCAACAGAGCCAGTGAATTCTCAGTTACTAAATCTGACAACAGATTCCAGATCTCTCAGCAGCATTCCACAAGGTCAATCCTTCCATTTCCTCTTCACGCACCTTCTTCCGGGGAATTGGGCTATCCCAATTCCCCTTCTCCTTCTTCCTCAGTACTCCTGCTCTTTGTATCTGTTGCCAGATCTTCATTATGATTCTGTGCTCTCCATGTTATTCCATTTCCCACTGTATTACATCTTTAAATAGCATCTGTTTGCTTTCATTTCTAAAATCGGTATTTTCAGTTGAACACCTAAATTAAACTCCAGATTTGAATAGTAATTAGATTTCCACTCAATGGCTCCATTTAGTATCTAATTGCCATCTCATACTTAATATGTTCAAAACCAGGTTCTTGATTGCCCACTCATGTCAGTAAATAGCAACTGTCTAGTTTCTCAGGCCAAAATCTTTGAAGCATCCGTTAAAATATCTTTCTCTTGTGCCCCATAATAAGTCTAAAAATCAATCCTCTGGGTCTACCTTAATATCCACAATGAAAGCACCTTCCTTACCTTCTCAAACATGACAATTCCTGTCTGGGTTACTACCATCTCTCAAATAGTTTAATATTCATAGGAACAATTGGTTTTCCTAACTCTGCCATTTGCTTTTGCAGTCAACACAGCATTAGGGATGATTTTTGTAAACTTCAAGTCAGTTCATCTGTCTCTATGCTCAGAATCTCTCTTGGTTTCTTATATTAAACAGTAAATAGTTCTTCCCTGGCCTACAGGGTCTGCATGCCCTGGACCTGTGCTCTCTCTCTGACCTCCCCTTGTTCCATGTTCCTCCTGGATGGTCCACTCTAGCCACACAGGCATCCTTTGTGGTCTTCATGTAGGCAAGTAGGCTTGCAGTCCTGTTCCTGGGACTTGAAAAAAAATTTTCCCCAGATGGTCTCAGGACCATTGTTTCTTACCTCGTTTAAGTTTTTTTGCTTAGATATCTTCACGCTAGTGAAGTTCTTCCTTGTGCTGCATTTAAAATTGTAATTGCATCACCACGACATTTCCTGTCCCCCTTTCTATGTTTTATTTCCCTTATTGCACTTTTACAATTTACCATCTAACAGTATTGTTGGGCAGGTCGCTCAGAAAACACACCAAGTCCCAGTTTTGTCCAAATTGAAGAGTATTTATTTAGCCAGCTGGCTCGTGACTGCTGCCCGCAGGACCCATAACTGTCTGTGCAAGAAATAGCCTCGAGTCTCAACATTTTAGTATATTTAAAGGCAAAAACTGCAAAAGCCACATCTGGGTTGATGTAGCTGCAAGCAGACAGGGATACAGAAGCTGAATCTAGCAGTTAGCGAAACAATGCAATGGGTACATTCGTATTTCCCACAGGACTTTCCAGGTGGGCATCGAAGCAAGCAAGCAGAAGGGAAGTGGGTCAAAATGACCCTAGTTGAGTACAAGTTAGAGAATGTTTCCTAACATCTGGACAATCTCTGACAGGGAACATTGCCCAAGAAAAATGGAAACCAAAGAGAATAATTTTACATTGTATAAGAATTATTATTTTGTGTTGCTAAGTATATTATGCTAGGCAATTATTAATGGGTAAAGAGGTGGGACTTTCCATTGGGAGAAGCATTTCTTACATGATATGGAGTCTCAGGGTAAAATGGAGTCTGCTTGGTCATTTGCCCATATAGCCTGGCCCGTAACAACAAGTATTTTTTTTTGTTTTTTAATATTGGTCTCCCTTTTATTTAAATTTATAATTCATAAGTCATGTATCCCTATTTTTTATTTCTTTGATTATTATATCCTAAGCATCTAAAACAATGCTTAACACATGGTATAATTTTCTTATTTATTAAATCAATAAGATACAGATACATAAAATATGATGCTATAATCAGTTCAAGATTCCTTTTGGGTCTACCAATGACAGTACAGGCATTGGGAGGTGGAAGAAGCAGGAAGACATCTGGAGAAGAGGAATCATTTATTTCGATAACGTCACCTAGAAACCCAAAATAGTAGACACAAAAACAGCCTCCTGGAGAGTTTTGAAAGCACAGAAGCCACTAAATGAAAAAACAAAACAAACAAACAAAAAAAACAGTCCCTCTTTTAACAAACTAGCTTTAGATCATCAGTATTTCCCAAAGAGTATTACATTTGAAAATGTTTGCAGGAGCTATTACAAGGCATGAGTGAGGGATTCCACAGTTACATAAGCTTAGAACTGCTGTTGCACAGATATTTAGATAGGTTTCCCCATTGAAAGAAAGGCTTTTAAAAAAATCCTTTAAAATTAAAATTTGCATTGCAAATTTTTAAGAGGTATGATTATGCCTTATGTACTATTTTCCAAACTTGTTTGAATATATAACATGCTTTCATAAAGCTATTTGTGGAATCCCATTAAGTACTCTAAGATATAATAGCTTACATAATTCCACTAGCAAGAATCCTATATTGTTCTCTTCTAGAATTAAGTGAGGTATATAAGAGTCAGTGATATCACAAATCACCCCCCTTCCTAATTGACTCATTCATTTAACAGACAGTATTTATTTAACATCTACTCTGAGCACTGTATACGCAGGGAAGACAAATTCCTTCTTTCTATGCAGATTATGTTTTACTTTCTGCTAATAAAATCAAGGAAGAATACTAGATACAAAGGCTTCATGCAACCTGTTTCTGAAATATATGGAATTTTGTATTTGTGTTTTTCTATTTTTATTATATAAATTGTAATGTTACTATTTTACATTATGTAATTTTGCTATTATGTAGTAATAAGAAACATAATGTTTCAAAATTTTAATGTTATAATATCAACATTTGATGTGGCATGAATTTTTGGCAAAATTTTTCTAAAAATAATTCTTCCTATTCCACATACAGAGCAATAAATTATTTGGCAAAACATTTGAATTATAATCCTGGCTCTGAGTATAGGAAATCCTGTGCCATTAAGCAAGATAATAAACATCTCTGAATCTAATATTCTTTAGTTTTAGATCAATTCAAGAAACACTTATTGAACACCTGCTCATAAAAATGGCAATTCTAATAAATACTTTCATATGTATAACATATATTCTGGGAGATTCTCTCTCTCTATCTCTCTCTCTCTCCTCTCTCTCTCTCTCTCTCTACACACACACACACACACACACACACACACACACACACACACACATCACTATTCTCTAGAAGTGATACGTAAATGTTTAGTGATATGATAGCCATTGTGCATATGTGTACGAATATATATATATACTTATACAATTTCAATGTGTATTTTTATATATATTATATTATATTATATTGTATCATATATATATATATATATATATATATATAATGATACTGAATGAAAAACATGAGTTAGAGAGGTATTGGCAGAATATTTGCTCTTTCATCTTGCCAGGTTCTTCTCTACCAGCCCTTCCTTGCAGGAGAATCATACTCCCCACCGTGTCCTGCTTTGCCATGTGATTGGCTTTATACTAAAAAATATGAGTGATGGTGACATGTTCCACTTCTCAGCAGAAGCTTTATAGGTCATCACATGGTCCCACTGTCTCTAGGCTCACTCTTGCATGAGATTAGTATCAGTGAAATAGGGGTGCTCCTTTAGACACAGAATCTGAGCTACAGCTCACCCATGATTGATCTGTGAAAGACACAGTCATGAGCACAAATTAGTTTTGTGCTAAGTATCTGTGACTTGGTGTCATTTAGTACCAAGAACTGCATAGCCTAAGAGGACTCAAGAAGCTTCAACAATGGTATATAAACACAATGAAGTTCTACAAAGTAAGAAAGGAGAAGGAAATCATGTTATTTGTAGGGAAAAGATGGAACTGAAGACCATCATTATAATTAAGCCAGACTCAGAAAGTCAAGGCTCGAATGTTTTCTCTCATATGTGAAAGCTACAGAGGGAAAATAAAGAATAAAAAAAAGGGTATCTCATGAAATTAGAGGGAGATCAGGAAGGAGATTTAGGCAATCGATGGGGAGAGGGGAAAAGAGAAAAGAATGGGCAATTACGCTGTATGCATTTATATATGTATAAATGAACCATAATTAATCAGACTTTGATTATAATTACAATGCACTAATGAAAAAAATATATGTCAATAAATGGAAGGAAGGCCAGAAGAGAAGATGATGGTAAAAAAAGGAGGGGGTCGAAGAAGAAAAGCAGAAATATGGGGTATTAGATCAGAGCAAATTATGTTATTTGTACATATGAATATATCACAATAAACTCCAGTTATGCATATAATGCTCTGATGATAAAGGTATAGTTTCTTCAGTGGTAGAGTTGCACTTTAGATGAGGTGAGGTGTGTGAGTTGTTCACCATATAGACCTAAGGTGAGTAAAAGAACAGCTGAAGTTCCAGACAGAGAGCTCAACTGTGCAGAGATCTCCAGGCAAGCAGAAGAGCAGTGATTCTGACCCATCTATAGCTGACTTTATATAGATGTGGAAAAGAACTTGCTTTAAGTGGGGGTTCAGGACCATACCCTGGTCAGTTTTATACATTATGGTAAGGTCTTCCACTTCATCCTGTGGACTTCAAAGTTTCAAGCTGATAGTGACAAAACTCATTTTGCAATTAAAAATGCATCATTTTAGTTTCGGAGTAGATGATGAATACGGACACAGAGAGAGACTATTTGGGAAACAAGTATAATAATCCAAAAGCAAAATTGAGAAAACTTGAGTCACAGTGAAAAGGCAGTATAAATTCCAGCACCATTTAGCAGAGGCTCTAGACTTTAAGAGGAATTGAAACAGAGGATCAACGAGAAGTAGAAACAGAGAAGCAGAAGGAGCCTGATGGTAAATGTTGTAGAGATCTAAAAGTTAATGTCCCTTTTACAAACCTGAGGAAAACTCATTCCTGCTCTCTATAACAAGAAGGCATGGGGCAGGGACAGGCAGAGTGAAATGTGCACTTGATTTTTTTCTATGGATGAGGCTATTTGATGACAGAGTAGGGCTGTGTGGGCCAAGTGACGGCGTGCAAGTGTGTCCTATTCAGAGCTTGACAATTCCTCGTTCGTGTTGTCAGTGATTACCTGAAAAACCACTTTTCACAGTAAACTGTGCCTAAAAACATAATCCAGGATGACAAGCACTCTTACTAGTTGCTTGATTCAATTTAACTTCATTATCCAGAAAATAAGTTTCAGTGCATGACTAGAATAATAACGTCTTAGTCCATTCAGGCTGGTACAACACAGTACTATTCACTGCATGGTTTGTAAACAATAGAAATCTATTTCTCATTGTTCTGGTGCTGTTCAGTCCAACATCAAGGCTGGCAGGTGTCTCTTCAGGGCTCTCTGTCTGGCTCATAAGTGATGGTGAGAGGGGCACTCAAGCTCCCTCAGGCCTGTTTTTAAGGGCACTAATCTCATTCATGTGGGCTCCTCCCTCTTAACCTAATCACTTCCCAAAGCTGCACTATTACTTGGAGATTAGATTTTAACCCATAAATTTTACAGGGATACCAACTTTCAGAACACAGCAAATAGAGACAGGATAAGTGGTATTGTTATCACGACAACCACCACTAGTAGGACTACAGTCTGCCTTGGATGTTTGGGCTCTTTCAGACATATAGATAAATGTAGCATTTTTTAATTAAATGCATTAATATATTTTCCAATTCTTAAAATGACATACTTGCAGAAGAAAAAAAAATCAGAAATGTAAGTAAATTAAGACATCAAGAGTATACAAAATTGGTTTGGGCAAATTGCAAAAGATATTTAGGCTTGTAAAAAAAATTTTAAAAGAAAGTAAAACTTGTATGCAATTGACTTGATAAATATATGGGTCTTTGTAAAGGCTGAATCTATAACAAAGATACTTTAGATTTTTGTATTTTGTATTTTCCTTCCAAAACTCAGAACAATCTGAGTTAACTGAAGACAATAAGTTATCACCTACAAGACAAATCGGATATAATGCTGACTTCCACTACTAATACTGATCACAACTAAATAAAAAGGTACCTATAAAATTACAGATATTGAAGTTATAACCCATTACGCACACTTGTAAAAGTGGTGAAAGACTGGTGAAACTGGCCTGCTGTTTGTTTTAATCAAAAACTTGGAGAACATTGATGTGGCTGTGTCTCTGTAATATGCTGTTTTTAAGTCCCTTGGGTATAGATGGAGGAGAGGGATAGCAGGGTCAAATGGGGGTCCCATTCCCTGTTTTACAAGGAATATCCATACTGCTTTCCATATTGGCTGCACCAATTTGCAGTCCCACCAGCAAAAAAAAAAAAAAAAAAAAGAGTATGCAAAATTGTTTTGCTATTTATTTTCAGCAGGAGTTTGCTATGTATATTCAAACTTTCACTTCTTTTTGGACTTTATTCTTTAGTTATCATAGTTGGGCAACTAAAGAAAAAATTAAGCTCCTACATGAAAAAGTCTTTGAACACTACAAAATAGTGCCTAACACTGTGTTCCATGAATATTTGTTACATGAATGAGTGCTACTCAATCATAGCAATACTAATATGTTTTGGGTACTTAATGTTTTGCAATGAAATTTAATTTTGTCACTGAAAGTAAGAGGATGGGATGATTTGGAAGAATTTATGCTAAATAAGATAAGCCATAAGGAATGAAGAAGATTTCTGAGGAAAGATGGAATTTATTACATTTTCCCTTTTTGTCATAAACTGGAGTTAACATGAGGATAAATTGTCTAGAATGGAGAAGAAATTCGAGCTACCGGTTGTCCTTTTCTCTTACTTATTTTTAAACCAAAGACATTGGAACAAATTTAATTAGCAGGGAAAAGTGCCCTGCTTCATTGATAAGTAGTAAATAAGATATAGATTTATTTTCAACGTGATACATGGGAGGGTATCTAAATGGTGGGGGTGTAAGGTGGGGTTAGAGTTAAGGAAGGACAAGAGAGCTCACAAACTATTTGATTTGACCTTAAACTTTGTTTTTTGGAGGGGTGTGGGTACTGGGGATTGAACTCAGGGGTACTCAGCCACTGAGCCACATATGCAGCCCTATTTTGTATTTTATTTAGTGAAATGGTCTCACTGAGTTGCTTCATGCTCTGCTTATTCCTGAGGCTGGCTTTGAACTCCTGATCCTTCTGCCTCAGCCTCCAGAGCCTCTGGGATTACAGGTATGTACCAAAGCACCTGGCTCTTGACATTTAACTTTGAATGGGGAATTTACCAACAAAGAACTCACAGGAGAGAAGGTGAGGGCAAATTTCAGAGACATGAGGAGAACCTTAAAATTGTTGTTTTGAAGAGATGAACTTACTGACAGTGTGATAAACGCACAAGACATGGGGAAGGTGAACGGGGTAGAAATAATGCAGGATACCTCAGGTGTGCAAACCCGAATTTCTTCCCTTCCACTGTCTCAGAATACTTCCTACCTCTGCAGTCACACTTCAGCCAGTTTGGTTCATCTCTCTCCTCTACCAGTCATTTCCTTATCTGGAACTCTACCCTGCTCTGGAGCCAACCTGGCTTCATTTTTCATCCCGGCTAGTGTGCTAGTATTCCTGTCTTCGGCAGATTTTTTTTTTTTTTTAAATTGCTCCTTTGGATGAAATCAGGTTTTTTTTTTTTTTTTTTTTTTTTTTTTTTTTTTTATCTTTTCTTACCTAGGATTATTTGATTTGGTGACTCTAGTTTCTGAGGTGATTGTAATAGAATTTGTCTACCCCTATAATTTATTCTAGTAAAACATACTTACTTGAACTCAGGAACTAATTCAGAAAAAGATTCTCACAATATAAATGCACTTGGCCTTGTTGGTGGCGGGTTCTTCAGCAACCTCTTAGGAGAATTTCATTAGATTGGGTAACCTTCCCTGAGCAGGCTACTGCAGTGCATTCTAGCACTTTCTTTATCCATCTGTATCCCTTTGGGTGCGGATCAGATTTTCGACTTAATTATCTGAATGTGGTTTCTGTGGTTTCAACTGTCTCACGTGTTAGTTTAAGCAGAGGAGGTAATCAATAGTTTCATCAGTCTCTCTATTTCTAATTCTGTACTTGTCACTTACATTATTCATCACACATATAAATAACAGTTTTTCCCCTTCCTCTTGCCAGAGTCAAAATCAGGTCAAGCAGAGTGGGAAAAAAATTCACAGCTCGTGTCCTCTTCCTTCTTATTTTGGATTTGAAAGTTACAGTGCAGAGATGGTATAAAGACATAGGAGAATTTACTTCTGTGGAAGTGTCAGACTCCTCTGCATGCACATTGGAGAGATCTACTCTTTGTTTACTACTGAAATTGGCAAAATCAAGTTAAGTTTACTCTCAGAGTCAATTTCAGAAGAAAACTGTATCAGGAAAATATTACCAACCTTATAGGATCGTTTTGGGTGTTACATAAAGGTATCTGAAATAAAAGGATTTTTCAACAGAAAGAGTAAAACAAATCCAACCACAAAAATTGAGAATGTGTTTAAATCATACAGATGGAGGTAAAGTCTGTAGATGGGAGTCTCCACTTGTTAAATCTGGAACTCAGAATTAGGGTTTCCTGTTATATTGTTGACATTCTGTTATGTCTATCTGTTAGCATCGGTAGACAAACATACTTTTTTTATTGTGTAGTTATTTACTTCTTAACTTTTTAAAATTGGTTTAAGGGAAGATGTTCCTTTGAGTTGTTGTTGTGATTGGTTGATTGTTGTTTAGCGACTAAGAGGATAGAAGGACAGACCTACCTTGTTCTCCTTACTTGGTCCTAGAAATTAATGTTCAACCTTTCCAAGGAAAAATATAAAAGTAGAAACCAAAGACATTGGTGTCATAAAGGATTTTGTGAGAAGTGGGAGAAAGAGAGTGCCATTTAGACCTGGGAAGCCCCAGGAATCCCCCTAGGTACAGCTCTGCTTTCCCAAGCAGTGAGCTGCCTCTGCTGACTCAGCAGGACCAACAAGAAAGCCACAGCTCTCTGAGCTCCGAGGGGCCCAGTGCACACAGCAGACTTTCAGTGGAGCTAGCAAAACAGCACAGTGCCCAGATGGCACAGATTCATCATGACCACATCTGCAGCACCCCCTGGGGACTCTACGAGATCATTGAGAGCAGGGAATGTTTTTGCGGTTAGGCATTTCAGGTGAGAAGAGGTGGGCCAGCGTGGAGCCAGGATAATTTGTGATGATTTTCTGGCTATATGACCCCTTAGAAGTACCTCCAGGGGTGAGAGAAAATTTTCAGTTGCTCTTTTTTACCCAAGGACCACCAGCAAAAATCATCACCAACAAGTGCCACGTCAGTTCCTCTCTTCGAGGCGACTGTCATTCTGGTGTGTCTTGAGTTCACAGGGAGCTAGCTTTCACACGCATTCCAAAGACTGACAGACAGAAAGAATCTTCAGAAAAACCAATCGAGGTGATTTTTCAGCAGAACACAGTTTTGGGCTCTAAAGCATTTTTTAAAAGCGCTTTCCTATCCAATACATATTTATTTGAGAATATATGCATGTGTAAATATAGACAATAAAATAGTGTTTGTCTCAGAGATGACTTTATGAAATAAAGATTCTCTTTCTCTTTACACACACACACACACACACACACACACACACACACACACACCACAGTACTCCATGGATTTAAAACAAGGCAAGAGGGAATAGAATGAGTAGAGGAAAAGTGTGGGAAAGCATGGGAAGGGGTGGGGAACTAAAGATGATAGGGAAAATACTTCAAATTAGAAATTGCAAAAGAAGTCATTCCTGGCATGAGAATACTATGAGAGAAGACAGGATCTTAAAACTATGAGAATATTTTGGAAAAGAACTCAGGGCCACAGCACTATAGGCTTAAAGTTTCCTTTGTTGTAAAGACAGGGTAGGTCCAATTTGGGAAGGACACCAGCAGTGAGTGCTGGGTCTCAGGGAGGTTGCTCAGTGGCTGGAGAGACCTTTCCCTGAGAGGGCAGCAGAACAGGAGTGGCCATGGGGTGTGAGATTGCCATCTCACCTTGTTGCTTTCTCCTCACCCCCCTGCCGTGACTCTTGGAGTGACTTGACAGAAACCAGAGGAGTCACAGATAGGATTAAAAGCCCTTTGCAGAGTTCATCTCCCACATTTCACAAATGGAAAAACTGAGGGTTGACATTCACGAATAACTTTAGAAAGAGGGTGCAACCATCCACTCCTGCTCTTTTTGCTCCACAGCCCTGAGCTATATAGGTTGGTGGCTGGAAGTTGCTTCAAGACATTTTCTCTTAGTTTACTTCACACTTGAGTGATCTGCTTTTGGTGGAAATATTGTTTTTTTTTTTTTCATGAAATTACTAGTTACTTAGGAAACTCAGAATTCACCAGCATGGATATTGGCAGATTCTCTGTGGCAATGTGCATATACTCTGGATCATTACCACGTGTACTATTGTTGTTATTGGGGTCATAGAAGTTCTGTGCAATTTTAGAATCACAAAGTGTCTTGGCATTTAATTCTTTTTAGGATTCAGAGATTGGAATTGTATAGTTGAGGAAACATTTGGTTTTTAACAACTGTTTTTAGAATGAAGCCCATGTACTATCCTATTTATTTCAAAGATGAATGACAAATCACATCACAGTAGCTTTGTAAACATGTTGAATTCTCTTTTTTTTCTTTTATTAGTTCTAATCAGTTATACATCATAGTAGCAAGCTCTTCCATTCATTGTACACAAACGAAGCAGAGGTTTACTCTGGTTGTACGTGAAGTCGAGTCACACCATTCATGCAATCATACATGTATCTAGGGTCATGATGTCCGTCTCATTCCACCGTTTATCCTACTCCCTTTTTCACCTCCCCACCTCCCCTTTGCCCCATCCAAAGTTCTTCCACTCATCCCATACTACTCTCCTCCCTCCCATGTGGATTAGTATCCACTTATCAGAAAAAAATATTTGGTCCCTGTTTTTTTGGGATCAGCATATTTAGCTTAGCAGGATGTTCTCCAACTCCATCCATTTACCTGCAACTGCCATAACTTTATTCTCTTTTAATGTTGAATAATATTCCATTGTGTATATGTACCACAGTTACTTTAATCCATTCATCTATTGAAGGGCATCTAGGTTGGTTCCACAGTTTAGCAATTGTGGATTGTGCTGCTATAAACATTGAAGTGGCTGTTTCCCTATAGTATGCTGTTTCTAAGTCCTTTGGGTATAGACTGAGGAGTGGGATAGCTGGGTCAAATGGTAGTTCCATTCCAAGTTTTCTAAGGAATCTCCACACTGCTTTCCAGATTGGTCACACCAATTTACAGTCCCACCAGCAATGTAGGAGTGTGCCCCCTTTCCCCCACATCCTTGCCCAAAACAAAACTACTCTAAGATTTCATCTCACTCCAGTCAGAGTGGCAGTTATCAGGAATCCTCTTCTTGAAGACCAGAGGCACACCATTTCCTTCTTTAACGCCTCACCAGGAATAATCTATAATGTCACAGCTTCTATAGTCCTGGTAGCACAGTTGTGGGATCCTACCTTGGTCTGGGTCAGGAACATTTGGCAAGGGCTGGTATAGCCAAGAATACAGATCCCTACTTTTCCATCTATCACCTCAGCCCCCTTTTTGCTCCTTGGTTCTCCTCCCTCTAGCCATTATAAATATCTTCTTGACCCAGATGGGATGGTGGCTGGACCCCCTGGGCAGTGTTCTAGTGCTCACTTGGGAAGGCAGCAAAGGCATCTTTCCATCCTGAAAAGTCCCAAAAGTCTTCTCTTGATAGGTACGTGGAATGTACGTACAGTGATTAGTGCTAGGTAGGGAGCGGGGGAGAAGAAGCACTGTCAGTAGGTTCACCGTGGTAAATTGTATTTGGAAAATATTGTAAGCGAGGAGGTATATGGATAAAGAATGGGGGTGGTTACTGGGTCATTTTAAATTCTCATCCCTCACTGAGATCCTAAGCATCTACCTTAGGGTTTTGGTGACTCCAGTAAACCCTTCAGCTCACTCTGCTGTCCTTTATCTTCCAGTCCCTGATCCTTCAACCTAGAAACCAGTTTAGTCTGTTTCTCAGCGCAGTTTCCCTCTTGGATACCAGACATGTTTAGACAATTAAATGAAAGTTAACCCTGAAAAAGTATCATCTCGGGAAGATGTTTATAATGTCAAAGTGGAGTGTCAGTGACGGCAATATTTTCAAGACCCCGAGGAATAATGTCTACAGGGGCCCTTTGGATGAGGTGGAAAGGGGAGGGAGATTTTCCGAAGGGTCCTTGATGATGTGCCTCATTCCACAGGCAGCCCTCTCCCTGTGGAGAAGGTTAATTGCACAGCAGAGAATGAGAGCGAACCATGATTTCCTTTTTGGTGCCTCATTGCATATTTTTTTCCTTAGGCTGAGTCTTCAATTTTATGCAGAGCCAGGTGTTGTAAAGTGGATTGAAGTAACAAATCAACCCATTTGAGCTTTTGAAGATACTAATTTGCCTTCGGATATCTTTAATCTGGCTGTATATATACCCTTTCAAAGCATTTCTGAACTTAAACCGTATCCAAAACAACATGTGGCAGTTTCTCTAATTACTTATGATTAAGAAAAAAGCAAAGTCAGGCCCTAAAGGCACCAACACTTTGCCATTTTACTGGAGATATGAATGCTGCCTAGCAAAGCAGCTTGAAAATTAATGCGTGGCACGACACAGGACAGCAGTTTCGGATTGCATTTCTTTCCCTCACTGTATTTCAAAATTGTTTTACACAACAGGAAGAAGGAGGAAAAAGAGCAGATGGTTTGAGTTATAAAAGCCTTTGAAAACAATGGTACAAAGACATTTCTGTGCAGTAAGAACCCTCATCAAAATTGTCAGTGAGTGAGTCTACCACAGAATAAAGACGAGAAATGACAGAAAGCAGATATGGAAAATAGAGCTGTTTTGATGTGGGTCATAGAAAAATGACAGCACCCAAGTTGAAAAAATTGAGAAGGATGTGCTCTCTAATAGATGTACAGTGTGAAACTTCTCCTTGAGTTTATAAAAAGCAATGGTATGGAACACGTTCATTTTGGAAAGATGGGGTGACATTTCCGTAGGTCTTTCCTTAAAAAGGGATTTATAGTTTTATCTTTTTCCCTTTCATGGGAAATGTATTCTTACTGGATTTGGAAAAACAATATTTCTTCTATTTGGTGGGAAGTTTATTCTGTCTCTCAGAAGAGTTAATGCCAAAAAAACAAAAAACAAAAAACAACAACCTGAGAACTGACCCAGAGCAAAACACAACAAGAGGTCTAAAGTAGAGAATTTACAACCCCTGGAATGAGGATTCTTGACTAACTTTACTATATAATTCCTCTGAGCTTAGTAAAGTTGTTCTTAACTCTAAATATTATCTATATTGGCCAATGATTACATATTGGCCCTGTCATCTTGAATGGGTTTGGTTTCCTTGACATTCTCTGACTACTTAGTAAAATGCCATCCTTGAGTCTCTATGGGATGACATTCCATTTTCAGTATGGCCGCTGGCTTATGAAGTACCATCATTTTAGTCCATTTAGGCTGCAATGAAACATTCCCTAAACCGAGTAGCTTATGAACAGCAGACCTTCCTTTCTCGCAGTTCCAGAACCCTGGCAGTCCAAGATGAAGGCACTCTCAGATCCTGTGTCTGGCAAGGGGTGCTTTCTGTTTCACAAGGGACCCTTTTTAACTGTGTTCACACATGTGATGAAGGGTCTTTCTTGGGCCTTTCTTGAGTCATCTAAAATTTTTCTTCTGGTTATTGTGGATGGTGGTCTGCTGCTTAAACTGTGGACCAGAATCTTGGACCCCCTTCCACTATATTTCATATGATGCAAAAAAAAAAAAAAAAGTTTAAAGTAGAAAGTTCTCTTAGTTCCATCATCTAGGACATAATAGGGATAAGTAGAAATTCCTAGGCAGAGGCTAAAGTACAGATGAGCTGTCTGACTCAGGCTTGTAATGGCTCCCATGCTTTTCTTCAATATGAATATCTTTTTGTTGGTGGGGTTTCAATTATAGGAGTTGATTCTCCAAAGTGAGATGAATATGCTAAAAGAAAAGTTCCATAATAAAAAAGGTCAAGAATCTAAAATGCTAATCGTGGTGGAGAAGAGGGACCAGATGCAAAGTGTAAATCTTGTCTAGAACTTTTAAGACCAGATAAATTAAATGTACTGACTGTTAATCACAAAATGAGAGAGGCTGAGAGAAGACTGCAGACATCTTAAACAAATTAATTAAAGTAGTACTTAAAGTTAACTTTGAGACGACCCAAGTGTGAAGATTAAATTTTCTGCAAATAGAATATTCCTCTGAAATAAGAAAGTGATCAAATGTAACACTAATACCATAGGACTATTATGGTCTAGGACCATTATCCATGTGTAAGTGTCCTGGGGTGGGACATGGAGATAATCAGTACTGGAAAGAAGAAGATTTCAAAGGAGAGAGTTTACCTTTCACTTTCCTGACTGCAAGATTATACCTGAACTCTTTTGCATTATAGCTCATTTGGGGATACATTCATGCATAGACCAAACTGCACACTTGGTGTTGTTTTATAGAGTTGAGTAGTTAACAAAGGTTAAGACATCCCTAAATTAAAAAAATGTATTAAGGCAGTATTTTATCTAACACTAATAATGTTGATTAATGTTTACATAGTTATTTGGTATCATTTCTGACACGGTGTAATCATCCTCTCCAAAACCCCATGGAACTGATAATTGGCCTCATTTTAAAGACGGCAAAACAGAGGCACAAGGAATTTTAGAAATTCTGTTCAAAGCATAGGGTTAGCAAGTAGCAGGGAGAGAATTTGTATGTAGGCAATAGCTATAATCTCCACGTTATAGTACCTCTCATGTGCTGAAAGAAAAGCGTGTGTAGAGATTCGAGATAGATCAGCTCCAAAATGAAATAAGTATTTCCTCCCTTCCTCTAAAACCTATGTCATTCAAATAATGTATTTCTTTCTGGGTACATGATACTTTATATAAATTTATAATATCAAATTTGGAAGTGTTTATTGTGCTGTTCACAGTCCCAAAAGAAGTGTGTTCTTCCAGAGAGTCAATGAGGATAATTTGAAAATAAACTAGAGGAGCTTAGTGAAATCTTGAGGCTCTCAATAGTTACCTCACCTATCTAAAAGAACCAGAGAAAGAAAAAGTAGTTCTCAGGAGAGGGTAATCATATGAACAACGGCTGCCTTTCATGAGCTCAGACTTCCTTAGAGGAATGCAGGACAGAGTAGGAATCAGGAATTCGCCTCTTCCCACTTCCTAATCACTTAACAGTTGCAACCAATGGCCAATCCCAAATGGATATCAAAGGGCAAGCTAGCCCATTTGGCAGCCACATAGGTCAGCTGTACAGGGCACAGGGCATAGTGGGTACAGAAAGAGAGAACATGGACGGGGAAGTGCAAATAAAAGATGTCTAATGTTTTGGAAGTTGGGTTTGTCTAATGCCAAAGACATTTATTTCTTGCATAGACAAACAGAAATTCAGCTTTCTGTGGTGATAAATGGAGTCTTCCTAATTTTTTATTGTTTTATTTAAATCCACACCGCCCTTTAACATCCAACTTAAATGGCAGTGCCCTAAGGCACTGGTTCTCTGACATCCCCAACTAGGTATGATTTTCTCCCCTATCCATCCAGTGCAACACTCTCTGAACTGGCACATGCCCTCTCTCTTTCTAGTTCAGGTACTCTCTCTCAGGTGCCCACTCCCCTCCCCTCCCACTCTACCAAATTGCAGGTAAATCCCCCAGTTCCTCACGTCAATAAGCACAAGTTTAGATGAAGTACAAGTCAATTGGACTTTCTCTCCCTCCCTCCCTCTTCCTTCCTTCCTTTCTTCCTTCCTTTCTTTGCTCTGATTTCTTCAGTGTGCTTAGTGATGTTTTAGAATCTATTGGTTCTAGGGGCTGGGAACGTGGCTCCGTGGTAGAACACTTACCTGGCATGCTCAGGCCCTGGGTTCAGTCCCTGACACCCCAAAGGAAAAAAAAAATCTACTGATTCTGTAAAGCATTCTAAATAGAGAGACTCTGCTAGGCTGGTGGACACATTATTATCCTCTAAACAGTGTCTCCACACAGGACAAGTTAGAATACCTTTCTTTGAAATGTGGCACATATAATTTTAGTGGCAATGGAATAATTTTCAAGTTATTACTTCTATTTGTTTTGCTATATGTTAGAAAATTATAACCAGCATATGCTCTTCAAGTTCACTCATGTTATTACTTAAGACAGGAAAAAATACGATTTAAAAAAAGAATGAAGAGAATGGTTAAGTAATATTTGTACAAATAGCACAAAAACATTGCAAAACACATGCAGGTGTCATAAGCTAAAATTAAATCGTGGGAAAAGCATAACTTAAGGTTTTGACCTATCTTCATTTTTCCTTTTCTTGAGTCCTTTATTCTGCCAGGGGCACCTAACCTCTGAGCATCTCAGTCTAAAAGTATCTGGTTTTATTCTTTGCATTCTTGCAAAAATACTTTAGTATATAATGAAAACCAAAAAAGAAAACATAGTACAGAAGCATTTGAACACAAGTTAGACTCCTGGTGGCTAATTTCTCAGCTTCTTCTCCTATTTCCCTTTCCTTACACTTGAAGCCCATTCTCACATCTCCAGGCCTTGGCTTGTTCCTCCTGATGGGAATTTTCTTGTCCACCTATTAAACATTGTTCAGTTTTCTGATTCTGCTAGTCTTTCCTCCTGTGGCTCCTTCAGCCAAAATTAGATAATTTTTCCTTTATACTCATACATTTGTATCCATAGCTGTTATAAAAATTACTGAATTACAATGATCTGTACCATCGTCCTCCTCTGTGAGCATCCTGAGAGCAAAGGCTATTCTTTACTGCTCCATGACCACCTGCACAGTATACTACACATTGGGCAATTAGCCATAAAACTTTTATTGTGCTTTTACGATATTCTCAGGAACTAACGGTGGTCGGTCCTAAGCTGTTTAGATATATTAAATGATTTAATATTTAAATGATCCTAAAAGGTGTGCTTTGTTATTATCCCCACTTTGCATATGAAGAATCTGATACACAGTGATTATCTAAATTGCCTAGGATCAAGAAGCATAAAAATATGGTAAAATTTAGGTTTTTAATTCTAAGCAAAATGCCAGGGACAACTTATTGTGTTCTCTTTTAAATTTCGATGACTATAATGACTGAGTTGTTAGTTAAGGAGTCCTTGAGGGACATTTAAAGTGATTTCACTTGAAGTTAAAACTTTGATAAATAATAAAAATTGACTGAGGGCCGTGAGCCTACTCAGTCTCCCCAGCCAGGTAGTAAAATAAAGAGGCTTCCCAGGATTGAAGATAGGTCCTGTCATTGGTGTCATTGCAATTTGTCTCTCAGTAGATTTCCTTTGAAACTTTTACCTTGCTCCCAACCTGTCCCCATTTTAAGGTGATAATTCCTCTGGAACATGTTTAAGACTTAAGCCAAAGGAGGTATTTGGAGGAGTTGCGAAAATTATGCCTTGAAATTAAGGAGGCAAGCAGGAATTTTTGCATATTTTAAATAAAGAGGGCAGTATGGAACTGTGTTCTGAAAAGAAATGGAAAATAGAGGCCTGTAATGAAAACTGGAGGAAGCTCTCTAGGTTCAGAGACTTTTACTCTCCTAAAGCGTTTGTTGTTCTTTTAATAGAGAATTGGGATATGTCCATGAGGATGTGCAGGTTGTGTGCTGGTAACACGACGCCCACATCTCAGGGGCTGAACAAAGCAAAAGTTTCCTGTCAGGTCCAAGGTGGGTCTCCAGGGAGCTCTGCTCATTGTAGCCACTCAGGATTCAGACTGACAGACACACCTAATTTCCAAGGACCTTGGATCTGGGGAGTGTAATCATGCCAATTGCCCAGGAAGTGAATAGCAGGTAACATTTTGTTAATAGCACTAATCACTACCTCAGGGGATAATGATAATATCTGTTCCATAGAAAGCACCCGTCATGGAGTGAGTGTTACCTATTAACGATAATAATAAGCTGTCTTATTTTCTCACAAGGTTTTCTTTCTTAAAAAAATATAATAGAGCACATTCCACACAGCATGTCAAGTTGGAGCCCATCTAGATCAAATTTAATATTAGATTGGAAGAATTATTCCCAGGTGAACTAACAGCATTATAAATCAATTCTTGGCACCCGAGGACAAAAAGTTTTTAAAAAGGCCTGAAGAATATCAGAATATGTGTATTATAATTGCTTAGCTAAAGACACTTTAATTTTAACATTTTAAAATAACAAAATCTTTTACAAGTACTTTATTATCATCACATATAAATATGAGACACCTTTTTTATTTCACTTAAAAATTGTCTCAGAAAAATGCTGATAGATGGCTGGCATATCCTAAAAGTTTTGGTATTATAATTAAGAGAAAGAGTTAAAATAGATACAACACTAAAAGAAGTGGGAAAGCTTTCCTCACAATGATTCCCATGCAATGAAATGATAAACCTATTCAGGATTAGCACCTCAAGATTCTAAGTATTTGTGTTCAAACCCTCTTCCGCTTCTTGTTAGTATACCAAGTTTCTTTGCTTCCTAAGAAATGTGATACAAAGACGGTTATTTTTGCCATACTGAGAAATGTCTCCTGGTGGAATTTTTTTAAAAAGGTAACTATTGCGTTCTGAATCATTACCTGACAGAAATACAACTTTGAGTGAAGAAAGGAAACAGCTTCCTCTCCATGGTGTGCAAAGGGGGAAAACAGCAGGGATTTCCATATGCAGTGTCAGTCTAGGTAAATGACATCTGTTATGAAATTGTGTCAGTGCCCAAGACATCCATTAATGGATGCAGGCACACCTCAACTACAGAAGGCAGCTGCTCTCGATAGCAGCAGGGTTCGCCAGCAACAACGGAATCAATATCAGTAGCAATTTATAAATCACATCAAATTAAATCTGCAAATCTTGTGACTGACTTAGAAGCACTCGTTAGTACTCCCTAGCCTAAGTTTTCTATTATTTGATTGAGGAAACAATGAAGGGGCTGTCACCCTAAAAGACAATCCAAATGCATAATTATTGTGCCTGGGCTGTCTTTCTTCTAAGCTGCCTGTTCCAGAGTGACTGACTTGCTACATGGATAACAGGAAGGCCAGGTAGCTCCACCTCATGGTGGGCTAGTGAATGGGGGAGACCATTATCAGCATCTCTGGTCTAATTTTCCTGCCATCTCATTGGGGAGGAAATTTTTCTCACCTTATAATTCTTAACTTTAGGATAATGAGTGTCAAATTTTGTGGTGGACAAAATTATTCTGGGGAATTTGTTGAATTTCCCAGGTCCTACCCCTGGGTATTCCAATTAATAGGCATCAAAGGTGAGTCCCATGGAGAGAGTAAGTGGGTCCCTTGCAGTGAACACTGACCAAGTTCTTAAATATGAAATCAACCACGGTGCATCCAGAAATCATGGCTGTTTGCACTCACACTCTTGTATCACCATAAGACCGTTGGCACAGGCATCTGTGATTAAAAACAAATGAAAAGAACCTTGCACACTCATACATGTCAGTAATCCCAATGACTGGGAACACTGAGCATGAGGATCACAAGTTTAAGGCCAGCCTCAGCATCTTAGTGCACCCTGTCTCAAAATTAAAAAATAAAGAGTGCTGGGGATGTAGCTCAGTGGTGGTAGCATGTACTCCTGTGAGAACTGCTTTATTTTTCCTTGTGTATGTAGAATTGGTAACATATAGTCACTGTGAGTGTTCAGAGTGTTAACCAGTAAAACAATTAAGCCATATCTGTCACAGAGCAGATGTTCCATAATTGTTGGCTTTGTGTCATCTGCTTGATAATGTCATTGAATGATCACATTTCCATGAGAAATTATTATTTCCTTTTCACAAGTGATGAAATTGAAAAACAAAGAGGTTAATTCACTAGTTTAAAATCACCCAATCCAGGCTACTTCACTTTTTAATATACTTAACTACTACAGTGAATGTGGAACTAAAGAAAACTAGGATTTCTTAAATCTATCCCTCTTTTGTCAGGACCTGTGTTAGGAGATGGTTACATATATTTTGCGGGTGAGATAGGAGGCCTGTATAATATCAATTTTTAGAGTACCCTGACTGTGAGTAAGTCACTTAGTCATTCTGTATTGCAATGTTTACATATGCAAAAATATTAGAATGTTCATTCTACATGAACATTTTCTACAGATTGGAAGGCAGTGCATGAACTATAGGTACTCAATCAATATTCATTGACTTCTAGTTTTGTCTAATAGGACTAGAAAAATATGTTCATTATGTATCTAGTTCTATACTCAATGAAACAGAGAATATAAAAGTAAAAGATGGTGACCACTTGTTTATAAAATGTAGTTATCAAATATAGTTTCTTCTTTCGACTCATCATTTTGCATTGATGAACACTGGGATAGACTTGTAGTATTTCTAATGCTTCAAGTGAAATTACATTCCTGTGGTGGCCGACAGGATCAATGCCAGGCAACTGATCCAATGGGGTCCAATCAGGTTCTCTCCCTGAGAATGTGAAATTGGAGTCAATGTATAGATTTGTAAGTAAATTAATTATAAAATTTGAACCAGACACATGCATATTAATGATAAGTCAAATCTACAAATAAAAGAAAAAAATGCAGGAGTTAGATAAAAGCCTGTGGGGAACCTATTTGGTGGACGGAGTGAGTTTAAAATTCTTTGCTTGGGTTCCTGATGGCTAACCGGGACTCTCTTGACTGTCTTCAGGCTTGGCTGATAATCTTTATTTGGATTTCTGAGTTTGCCGAATGACTTTCCAATAACTTTCATTTTATGCTTAAACTTGTTTGAAGTGAGTTTCTGTAGTATGACATAAAATAACCTTGATGAAGATACTGAGGTAGGAAGAAGAGGAGGAGACTAATAGTTGTCAAGCACTTCATGTAACTGTAAAACAGCCATGAAATACAGGCACTATTATCTACATTTTAGCAGTGAGGAAATAGAGATTGAGAACTTGTGACTTGCCTAAGGTCAAACTTGTATGGAGGATAGAAACTCAAGTCTTTGTGACACAAATTCTTGTTTTCATTACCACCTTAGCATAGAGAAAAAAGTTCTTATACTTCACAAAATCATGATGCACTGACTGAAATGAATAATTCAAGGTCATTTGGGGAGTGCGGGGCAGAACAAATATCAGAGGATGTAGCCATGACACACTAAAGATCTTAGGCAATAAGGAACATTTTGTAATATGAGGGTTCTAATTTTTTTATTTTTTATTTTTAGGTGCACACAATATTTTTATTTTATGTTATGAGGTGCTAAGGATCCACCCCAGGGCCTCATGCATCATAGGAGGACACTCTACCACTGAGCCAAAACACCAGCCCGAGGTTTCTGATTTTTAAAAGGCTAAAAATAAAAATAATTTCACCAGTATATGGAGATGGTTTAGAGACCTCGAAAGGAAGTTTCCCAGTCTCCACCTTGTTCCCACTAAAGGTTTTGTTTTGTTTTCCTGTGAGGATCATACACATGTGTAGATTGAACCAAAACTCCTGGCAAGTTAAAAGTCCTTTTCTCATTGTTTATTTCTTGTCAAATGGTGTACAGTTTTAAAACATTACCTAGTTTTTGTTTTGTTTTGCTTTTTAGAAACAAATTTAGAAGGCATATTAGTAGGCTCCATTATGGCACTGGGTGTGTATGTAACTCCCTTTGTAAAGGAAATTGCAATATAAATTTAGAAGGCATATTTTTAAAACAAGCTGTTGAGCTCCCTGTAGCTGCAGGTTGATTCCAAATGCTTATTACCCTGTAGTATGATGAGCATTTCCCAGGAGTACATACTGCTCAGCTTCTGGCAGAGGGTTTTCCTTGTAACACACAGCACACACTAGGGATTAGCATGCTAGAGTGTTAAGGTGAGAGCAAAGGATCAGAAGTGAGTCAGAGTCTCAGTCTAAAACCTCACCCTGCTACTGAATAACTGTGGACTTCTATCAAAGCTGTGTCTCTGAGTCTTCATCTGCATGATGCAGACATATCAGAGCTAGTGATTGTTCTGATCTCACAGGAAGTGGGTGGCTGATTAGATAATTCAGATAAAGTACTTGCTATGCGGTATGTGCTAGATGAGGTAATGGTGAAACACACAGGGCTTATCTCCAGATACACTTCCTAATTTTCTGGTTTACTAAAATCTGAAACATTGAACTAGCCAGGTAACTTTGACTTTGTAAAACGAAGGTAATCTTTTGGAAATTCTTGTTTGTTTGTTTGATTTTTGATACTGGGGATTAAACCCAGGGGCACTCTACCACTGAGTTGCACCTGTAGTTCTTTTGATTTTTTTTTTTAACTTAAAGACAGGGTCTCATTAAGTTGTTCAGACTGTTCTTTTTTTTTAAGTCAAATTCATGTTTGTAAAAACAATACTTGCGATCTCTCTGCATGAGCTTCCTGAGTCCTTGGAATTCCTCACATGCACCAGTGTTCTCGCTATGAAGCGTAGGTTATCTTAACACCTGCATTCCAGTGTTGTTTTCAGGATTAAATGACTATATATGCAAGGGACTTATAATAAAATTAGCACATAGTAAGTATTCAATAGATATGAAACATTTTTTTAAAGCAGTATATTGCTGTTTCCTTTACAAAAGGGAGTTACATACACATCAAATGCCATATTGGATCCCAAAGATATATGGCTACCTCTTTGTGAAATAGTGATTCGCTGAGGAAGAATTGGAAAATGGAGACTGGCGAGGATTTGTAAAGATAACGACTGGTTAGAACCAAGGGGTGTGTGTAGGTCAGCACCTGAGAATGGAGGGCAACAAGTAGAAGAAGGACATGCCCAGCACAATACAAACTTTTGCTATTAAATTTCTGGGAAGGTAAGTAAAGTCTCTGGGGTTAGTATCCTCTGATAGTCACAGAGAATGTTCCCTGCTTGAAGCTCTGCTACCTTTGTACAACACAAAGAAGAGCCTGAAGAGTGAGATAGCTCAATCAAACTCTGCCATCATTTCTATTTATTTTTAAAACATAAGAAAAAATAATTTGAAAATATTGAATGTGAAGGCTGACTTAATTATAGAATACTATTTAATTTCTATTTATTATAAATGTAGGTCAAATCTCTAAAACATGGTAAGAAATGGTTTTATCTTCTAGAGTAGATATAGAGCAGGAAATTCAACTAGAAAAAAAAAACAACTTCAGGAAAGAACTGGGCAAAATACAACTGTTCATCATGAGTTTGGGTAGCATAATAGAAAATACAGATTGAAGCTATGTTGCTCTAGGTGAGAATTCTGAGTAACCCTGTAAATTCCATCAGTTTTCTGATCTACAGTTTCTTCTTTTGCAGATTTATATTCAGTGAGTAAATGCATGATTAAATTAATTGATATGTATAAAAGAGTGAGCCCAGTACCTGAAACAGAGTAGGTCTTAAATATACTATTTGAAAATTCCCGTCAAGTGCTTTAGACACTGAGATTATAAATCAAGGCAAAGAAGAATGCCACTAGCTAGGAGAAGGAAAAACGCCACATTCTCTTTGGTCTCTCAGATGGCCCCGCATTGATACCACAAAGCCGGTATGTAAGCCATGCACAGTTGATGTTGGAAAGAGAGGTGGTGGCCTCTGCAGAGTTTGGCTGTGATATCCATCAGCAACTTGGATGGTCATGGCCTGTTCCTGTGTTACAGCAGGGGGTCTTTTTAGTACATTTGTTATGGGGGAAGTTCACCCTCCTTTCCACCATTGGACGGAAGGTTTCTTATTTGCCTTAGCTCTTGTTACTCACATTTCCATAATGTTGGATAATCGCAAACCACATAAAAACGTTTTGATGTTCAGCTGAATATGTATGGCAATCTCATTGAGTGACATTTGCACAGCGGTACCGCGCTGCTGTTGATAAATAATACATCATCTTGCATTTTATACATGGAGGCAGAGGAATTAGAAATGGAGAAAGAAAAAAAGCCCTATTCAGTTATTTCCATTCCAATCATTGCTTCCAATGATGGGCTGCTGAGTCATGCATATGTTTTAAAATGCAGAAAACGTGGAGATTTTGTATTTCTTTCAGAGTATTGTACCAAACGTATTCATAAAAATGTAAGAGTACATCTTGACACACTCATGTAGGACAACGCAGCGAGGAAAATTCTTACCAGGCAGTCAGCCCATCTGCTTGTCCTCAGACATGAATGGCAGAGACAGCATGCATGTCGTCACTTTACAACCTAGCACTTATGACAGCATTGCTAATTGACCAGGACAGGGTTTTAGACTGTTTTGAGACAGGTTTGTAGACTCTGAATGAATTCAGAGGCAGCCAGAGTGGAAGAATACCATCTTAATAGCATCTGTGCAATACCTACCAAATGTTGTCATTTGGTTGAATTTCTCTGCCATAGTGAACCTGCAAAGTTGAAAAATATGGAGGAATGCAGATATCAGCAAGGGTGATTAAGTTCACACAGTAATAGTCTATGTTCAGGATTTCCTCAGTGTCAAAACACTAGGCAGATATTTTTTTTTTTAAAAGAGAGAGTGAGAGAGTGAGAGAGAGAGAGAGAGAGAGAGAGAGAGAGAGAGAGAGAGAGAATTTTAATATCCATTTTTTTTTTTTTTTTTTTAGTTTTTGGCGGACACAACATCTTTGTTTGAATGTGGTGATGAGGATCGAACCCGGGCCACACGCATACCAGGCGAGCGCGTTACCGCTTGAGCCACATCCCCAGCCCAAGGCAGATATTTAAAATCCAACAAATGTATATCCATATCTCCTCATACTGTACATTGTAATCAGTTTCCCAATGGTTCTCCTATATGTCACCAAATTTAGTTAATAAATTTATTGAATTCCTACAGTATCAGATATGTTAGTCACACAACTTCCATACCAATCTCTTCTTCTGCACCTCTACATTCAGTTTAATTCTGCATCAGATGATTGAGTGGGAATAGTTTCCTGTTTGGGATGCCATATCAAACCTCTGAAGCCTCAGTTGAGCCCAAAGAGATCTTAATGTGTTGATAAATCAGTAACTTTTTTTATTACATATTCAAGTCTCACAATTACTTGTTATATTATATCATGTCTAAAGTCCAGAAAGAGTTCAACAGGTGCAGATTCTGAAGCTTGGTGATAGGGACATTAATGCAAGATTGATATCAATGCTTGAGCAAACAAAATTATTTCAGTTTTTGTTGTAACCACTTTAGAAATATACTTCCACAGACACACACGCAAAATGAGGTTTTGAAGATTAAGGTCTTACAGAATTTGAGGGCCAGCTTTAAGAAAAAGAACAAAAAATTACAAATTTGCAAATTAGGTATAGGAACTTTAGAGTAAAAGAATAATACCTTGAAACTATTTTTTTCTTTTCTTTTTTTCTTTTTTTTCTTTTTTTTTTATTGTTGGTCGTTCAAAACATTACATCTTTCTTGATATATGGTATTTCACGGTTTGATTCAAAAGGGTTATGAACTCCCATTTTTACCCCGTATACAGATTGCTGAATCACATCAGTTACATCAATTACATTTCCATTGATTTACATATTGCCATTCTAGTGTCTGATGAATTCTGCTCTCTATCCTATCCTCTACTATCCCCCCTCCCCTCTCCTCCCCTCCCCTCTTCTCTCTCAACTCCCTCTACTGTAAAACATTTCTTCCACTTGTATTATTCTTCCCTTACCCCTCACTTCCTCTTGTATGTAATTTTGTATAACCCTGAGTATCACCTTCCCTTTCCATGCAATTTCCCTTCTCTCTCCCTTTCCCTCCCCCATCTCGTCCCTATTTAATGTTAATCTTCTTCTCCTGCTCTTCGTCGGTCCCTACTCTGTCCTTAGTTACTCCCCTTATATCAAAGAAGTCATTTGGCATTTGTTTTTTAAGGATTGGCAAAATTCCCTTGAAACTTAAGAATCATCAAGTTTATAGTAAATTTTTGATTCTAGCAAACTAGAAACATTAGAAGTAACTTGCATATACATGCATAATACAATGAGAAATTGAGAAAATGTTTGAGAATGTTACCATATTTTAACAAGAGGGGCTAGATATGGGTCCAGTAAGGCTAACCAAATGGAGACCAAATTCACCTCATGGGAAAAAATTTGTCCTGTACATACACACAGTGAAGACAGGAGTATACAATGAGATCTACTTAAAGACAAACCGTAAAACACATGGACTTTTGTGTACATCCCTTCCCTTAGTGAAGGGGAATGCTTTTTCTTATCTTGGGTCAAGTAATTGAGCCCAAAGAAAAACATGAATAGAGACAGGGCTGTCCACTACTGCAAAGACTAGCTGCTTATACTGTGGTCATGTTCTCACAGAGTTGACTAGATTATTAAAACTGCTTCTTCTAGAGCTAAGTGCAAGAAAACTCTTGAGGGTGCAAATAAGTCTTCCTGGGGTGGATTTGTGGTTCAGTGGTAGAGTGCTCGCCCAGCATGCAGGAGGCACTGGGTTCGATCCTTAGCACCATAAAAAAAACAAAATAAAGATATTGTGTCCACTTGAAAAAAACTAAAAATTAATTATTAAAAAAAAAAGAAATCTTCCTCCCTATCTGAAAACTTTGAAAGGGACTACAACTACAGCTGCCTGGCATGTCTGTTGGTAGCAGAGGAAGGACAGAGAGAAGCACTGAAAATGGTTTTCCTTTTTGAGATATGGGGAGGATAAGGATGTGTGTGTGTGTGTGTGTGTGTGTGTGTGTATGTGTGTGTGGTGTGTATGGTGTGTGTGTTTGTGAGCTCTCCTTTAGTCTCAGTAGATGGAACTGAGTCCTATGGAAAGGACCCTAGATGTTAAAGATGTTAAGGTGAAAGCAATTGGGGAGGAGAGGAGAACAGGCATTGGAATAAGATTAGATCAATGGCATCACTCATGTGAGAATGGTGGAGAGTCAAGTACCTGTCCGGAGTCTCCAAAAATCCTGCTACACACAGCTGTGAGAGAGCCACCCCATTTGGACCTCTGACTCAGCCGCCACCAAAGGGTTCTAACCAATACCAAGAAGGTTTTGCTCATTTCCTCCACATCCCTTTCCTCTCCCTTACAATAATGAACTTTAAGGATTCTGTTGATTAGAGAGAGAACACCTTAAACTCTTTTCTCCCCTTTCTGGTTTCTGTGCATTTGTTCAATCTTGAACTGAGGTGGAGGGAAAATGTTTGAATTGTATGAGAGATTAGTCTCGATATGGGTTATATTAGACTTCTTAATCCTGAAGAATGACACTTTTCTAATACCCAAAACTTAACAGAAAAGCAATTTATCTGTCAAAGATACCATCTCGGGAGAGGGAATGGAGATCTCAGAGAGTATGTTTGAAGGCACTGGTGGTGGAAAATCAAATTGTTTTCTGACTGTATCCTGCTGGGTTCAGTGTGTTTGCTAAACCAGTTAGACATCCTTTATTTACTTTTACAAAATGCTTTTGTCACACGCATAACATTTTATTGTATCTAGTTTTCTTCACCAATTGAGCTCTATTCTATTGTTCTGTCATTAGGATGAAAACTCATCATATGAATACAGTCATATAGGAACTAATATTGGAAGTGGAGTATATAAACTTTCAGTGTGTGTGTGTGTGTGTGTGTGTGCTTTATACATTGTTTTAAGGGAATCATTAGGGAATAGAGGAACTATCTTGTTCTCTTATGCATTAGAAAGGTATTACATTTGCTTGTGACACAGAGTTTCATTCCCTTTTCACACTGGGGCTGGTTTGAGGTTTTCCAGTTTCACTGGAATTAGGGTGCTATGAGCCCCCAGATATCACAAGCATAATATATGGTAGTTTTTTTTATGCCTAGGGGGTATTGGGGGAGGAGACTACACCAACAACAACAACAACAAGAGAAAAAACTTTTAAGATAGAAAAGACTTTTAAGATTCAAAAGAAAATGTCCTTCACTACTGTTCAACATTCTTATGTGAGTTGTATAGGATTCTTCACTAGTTCAGGGACATCACTTATTCCATATATATTTTTAAAAATTCTTTCAGGCAAGGTTCAATTTTTTATTGTAAGAAGGAAAATGGAATTTATTCTAAAAGTAATTATTATTCTTCAGAGTCATAAATTTCCTGTGCTTTCTTTTTTCTTTCTTTGGTAGAGCTGGGATTAAACCCAAGGCCTCACACACATTAGGCAAACACTCTGACATTGAACTACATCCCCTGCCCTTTCTATTTTGAGACAGAGTTTCACCAAGGTAGTTGCCTAGGCTGGCCTCAAATTTGTATCTTCCTGTCTCAGTCTCCTACAAAGCTTGGATTATACGCATGAGCCACTATGTTCAGCAAATTCTATTTTTAATTATACTAAAGAAAAATATATTGTAGCCATCATTAAAATATGCAAACAAATCTTATGATAAAAATTTACCCTATATGGCATTAGAATGTAGATGATAAAGAATATGATATAAATTCGCAATTCTATAACTGGCACTTTTATGGATGATTTATTGTCTGAAATTTAATTCATATATATTATCACACTTTATCCTCATGACAACTGCATATGTAAATACAGTCCTTGGTTTTACATGTCTTATAAATTTGGAATTTTGATTTCTAAAGAAAATGTAAATGAGGCCTAAAAAATAGTATATCTCTGGAGCTTTAAAATTGAATTCATTTCCCTTCTTCTTACCATTATGAGTATGCCTTCCCTTAAGGAATTTGCTCTAACTAAGGAATATTAAACAGAAACAAAATTATACATAAGGTTCAGCACTGACTGAAAGTATTCAGAATGTATGAAGCAACTATATCTGAATGTGTGTTGGTGATCTTTTAAGGTAGGGGAAAGGAAATGTTTTGTAGCATTGAAAAGAAGGCTCGGAGAATATGTCAATTTCTTAAAAGTAGAGAATTAATTAGTGTTATAGTTTGGATGTGAAGTGTCCCCCAAAAGCTCATGTGTGCGACAATACAAGACAATACAAGAAGAAGAAATGATCGGATCCGAAGAGTCTTAATCCAATCAGTGAATTAATCTCTTGATGGGGATTAACTGAGTGGTAAATGAAGGCAGGCAGGGTGTGTATGGAGGAGGTGGATCCCTGAGGGCATGGACTTGGGTATAAATTTTGTATCTGGCCAGTAGAGTTTCTGATCATCATGTGAGTCTCTTTCCTCTACCACATTCTTCTACCATGATGTACTGCCTCACCTCTAGCCCTGAGGAATGGAACCTGCTGTCTAACGACTGAGAACTCTGAAACCATGAGCCATTTTAAACTTTTCCTCCTTTACAATTGTCTGGTAATGTTGTCTTTCAGTCACAGCAGTGAAAAAGCTGACTAAACCAACTAGGAATATTGTCTGGCCACAAGGTAGTGAGGGGAAAGCTAAGGAGTATGTTTTTCTGATCTGAGAACAAAAGCTAGAGTTGTGGACTGTTTGTAGAGGGAGAGGGGAAGACAGGGAGGGAGGGAGGGAGGGAGGGGGAGGGAGAGAGAGAGAGAGAGAGAGAGAGAGAGAGAGACTTTAGAAATCCGTGTGGTCATTCATTGTGGATCCAGGGACTGGGCTACACATATGCAGGTGAGTTTTCCCAAGGTCTGTCAGATATCCCTTCATTATGAGGCTAAACATCAAATGTGATACCAGAGGTTGAGCAGTTCTGGGAACTGAGGTCCTACATTTCTGAGAGATGCCGGTGTTGCAGCCCAACCAGAGTGGAAGGCTTCACTGAGCACTTTAAGTATTCAACATAGACCTCATGAAGGGCCCAGTGTTATAGTGAGGATCTGTCACTGTTAGAAAGAACCACTTTTGGGGCTGGGGATGTGGCTCAAGCGGTAGCGCGCTCGCCTGGCATGCCTGTGGCCCGGGTTCGATCCTCAGCACCACATACCAACAAGGATGTTGTGTCCGCGGAGAACTAAGAAATAAATATTAAAAAAAAAATTCTCTCTCTCTTTCTCTCTCCTCTCTCACTCTCTCTTAAAAAAAAAAAAAAAAAAAGAAAAAAGAACTACTTTAAGGCCAAGTTCTGAACAGAGCTAGATTTGCCCAAAAGAAGACAAAAACAAAAAACAAAAAAAAAATGAGCCTATCCTGGTAGGAGCAAAAGAACATTTCAGCAATTTAATTGCCAGACAAAAGATTCAAAATACTTTATAAAACTGGTATAAATTAGGCCACTTGAATATATAACATAATGTGAATCGAAAAATTCAAATCAATAGAAAACGAAAGAGAAAAATGGAATCCTTTACCTAATTTTTACAAATGTAGTAAAAATAAATGTTGGAATGATCACAGAAAGCAATCATTATTACATCTAAAATCTTAAAGAGGAAAAAATGATTGTTCAAAGAGATTGAACAGATAAGAAATCTGAAAATGGTAATAAAAACTGCATAAAAACATTGGAAATTCTGGAATTGGAAAACACATTATTAAAAAAATCAAAAGATGAAGTTATTGAAACTAGAGTAAATATGAGATTCATTAGTAATTATCCAATCTGAACACTAGGAAAAATATGAAAAAAGAAAATATAAGTAGAGCCTAATAACCTGTGAATTACTGCAAATAATGTAATACAGTATAATTCAAGTCCCAGAACAGCAGGAGAGAGGAAATGGTTAATGGAAACACCTAAAAATACAATCACTGAAATTTCCCTAAATTTAAAAGAAGCAACTTATATTCTAAAGGTCATTGATTCCTCATCTCCAGGAAGACAAATACAAGAAAATCATACTGTGACATTCCATAGACTGTTTCAAACTGAAAATAACAAAATCTTAAAAACAGACAGTGATTTAGACACAGAGGAACAATATTATGGAGGATTGCTGACCTAGATTTTCCTTTCTTTTTGTTATTTGTTCTTCTTAGTTATACATGATTGTAGAATCCATTTTGATAAAATTATACAAGCTTGGAGTATAGGTTATTCTATTTAGGACCCCAGTCTTGTAGGTGGGCATGATGGTGGGATTCACTTAGGTATTTTCACGTGTCCACATAGGAAAATTATGTTAGATTTAGTCCAATATTTTCCTATTCCAATCCCCCCTCCCTTCCCTTTCTTCTCCTTTGTCTAATCTGCTGAACTTCCCTTCTTCCTCTCCCCTGCTTTATTGTGGTTTAGATTCCACAATTTAGCAAAAACATTCAACCTTTGGTTTTTTGGGCTTGGCTTCTTTTACATAGTCTCCAGACCCATCCTTTTACAGGCTAATGTCATAAAGTCATTCTTCTTTTTGGCTGAGTTAATATTCTATTGTGTATATATACTACAATTCCTTTATCCATTCATCTGTTCATGGGCTTCTAGGTTGGTTTCTTACCTATTGTGAATTGCGTTGCTGTAAACATTGATATGGCTGCATCACTGGAGTAGGGTGATTTTAATTCCTTTGGACATATGACGAAGAAAGGGATAACTTGGTCAAAAGGTGGTTACATTCTTAGTTTTTTGACTTACTATATACACAGGAGGCTATCATGCTTAGTGAAATAAGCCAATTCCCAAACACCAAAAGCAAAATGTTTTCTCTGATACGTGGATACTAACACACAATAAGGCAGGGGAAGGAAGAATAGAAATTCTTTGGATTAGACAAAGGGGAGTAAAGTAAAGGGAGAGGAGATGGGAATAGGAAAGAGAGTAAAATTAATGAGACGAAACTTTCCTATGTTCATGTATGAATATATCACCAGCAAAATTCCTCATCATGTATACCTGCAAGAATGGGATTCTAATTAGAACAAGTTCTACTCCATATATGTATAATATGGCAAAATATAGTCTACTATCATGTAAACCTAAAAAGAACAAACAAAAGACAATAAATCAGTACTTTAACTTTCTGAATTTAAAACATCAATCTAAAATCTTATGAACAAATATTTAAAACTTTTAAAAAGATTTTTTTAAAAAAATATTTTAAAATTGGAGAGAACTAAAGACATTTCAGGAAAATTATAACTGATAAAAATTGTCACTAGCCCACTTGTGTTTCAAAAATTGTTGAAGGTTTTGAGATTGAAGAGAAATGATGGCAAACAAAAACTGATTTTCTAGACAAAGAATGAAGAGCTTGGGAAATTACCAAAGTGTTAATAAATATAGGCTTTGTCTTATATATTTTTTTAAATAAGGGACTAAAGCAAAAACTATAATATTGTATTATAGGATATATTTTATACATAAGTATGTATTTTATAAGGAGATATCTGAAAATAGATATAAAATAGGATAAATGAATTTCACCATCATTCTAACATTTTACTTGCACACCATTGCTGCTGTGCAATACTGTATTTAGGCGAACTTGTTAAGATGCTTATCATCATCCTTGGAAAAGCAAAAGTTAATACAAAGAAATTAAATTCAAGATCTTTAAAGAACTCTATGATTACATATGTCAATGTCGAAGAAGTCAGGAAAAGAGGAGAAATCTGTAAACAGTATCACAGTTAAATTAAGCCACATTATATGAATAATGATATTAATGGTAAATAGACCAAGGAGTCCAATTAAAAGATAGAGAAGGTCAAAATGGATAAGAGAGAAAGACTCAAATATTTTATTGGCTTAAGTGTTAACATTTTCAATGGATGCACCTCTGTTGCATGTAAAACTTTGAAAATATACACTAAACAAACATTAAGCAAAAGGGATACAATATGCTTATTTTAATGTCAGATATAATTTGACTTATAATATTCTAAGATATAAGTAGGAAGTTTTCAGAGTCATGAAATGGTTAATCTTCAAGAAGGTAATAAACCTGAAATGTCAGTGAGCTTAATAACAGAGCTACAAAATATATCTTAAGAAAACGTGGACAAAACTAAAGGGAAAAAATAGACAAATCCACATTCATAATCATAGGTCTTAACACTCCATTTTTGGGAATGAATAGAACACCTACTCAAAAACATCAACAACAAGACTGATAGTAATATGAAAGAATTGAAAATGCAGTTGTATAATTTGATTAAAGTTTGCATATGTAACATTAAATCAAATGATTGTCAATGTACATGCCTTTCAAATGAATATGCTGAGTATACTAGGATGAATCATATATTGGGCTATCATATGAGTTAAAACAGTGCAATGATATCTGTTCTGTCCAGACACTTCTCTGAGTATTACATTAGTCCACTACAAAAATATACCAGGCCTCACTGCCTGAATGAGCAATAAGTTTCAGTGTGCATTAGATCTTTGATAGGACATGCACCATCTTTATGATAGAAAATAATCTCTGGATTTAAGAGTGTGTCACATTTAATTTTTTTTTTTTTAGGGACCCAATGGTATGGGATAGTCTGAGATATCACTTCCAAAGTAGAGTTATACTTTTCATTTGACATCACAAAAGAAGAATTACAAAAACTAAATTTCTTTAAATTAAGGGACATTATACTACACTCTTGGGAATACCTACTGTTCCATCTCTGAGTGAATGGAAGACTGCCAGCTTTGAGTAGGGCCCAAGACAAAAGAGTCCCCTGTAGGAGTTTGAAGCCGCAGCATAATCAGCCCTTCCTGTTGAATTATGAGATTCACCAGATTCTGTTGTATCTGTTAGGCAAATATCCTATTAAGACAAACTTCAATAAGAAAATAATAAAGATCTCTAGACACCTAAGATACTGGGATCAGGCTATACTATCTACAGCACATAAAACACATCCAAAATCAACTATTGGCATGCCTATTGGGTTATGAGTAAAAGGGAATTCCTGATATCAAGACATCATGTGGGCAACTGCTACTATGTTATAGCCCCAATCAGAGTGACCCTGAAAGATAGTGTGAGGGGAAATTCTCCTAATATGTAGAGCTTCACGTAAGTGCACTTGCTCATCCATGAAGACTGAAAGAACAGCAGCCTGAGATTGGAATGTACACTCCTGTGGAATTGCACAGAGTTTGTCTGACTATCAAGGTTAGGACTGTAAGATTAGGGACAGGAGATGTGGAAGGCAAGTACATGGATAGATGGTTTACATCTTACCTCAGCCAGCTTCATTCATTGGTCATTTCAGGGCTGGTTCAGTGAGCACATGCAAGGGGTAGCCATGACAGCAGGGGTGAAGGCTGTACATATAGTCAAGTGTCCTGAGGGCCAAGGCTTAGTTAGTTTTTGCTGCTGCCAGAGGTATAATTGCCAATAACAGAAACCTCTGTAATTCCCAGTATGGTACCACCCTTTAACAGATGGTGTTTTAGTCACTTTTTTTTTTTTTTTTTTTTTTTGCTGCTATGACTGAAACACCTGACCAGAACAATTGTAGAGGAGAAAATGATTATTTGGGTGCTCATGGTTTCAGAGGTTTCAGTTCACAGACAGCTGGCTCTATTCCTCGGGGCTCAATGTGAGGCTGAACATCATGGAAGAAGAGTGTGGTGGAGGGTAGGGCTCACTGATGATCAGAAGGCAGAGAGAGACTCTACTTGCCAGATACAAAATATACATCAAAGACACTTCCTGATGACCCACCTCCTCCAGCCACACCCTACCCACCTTCAGTCCCCACCCAGTTAATCCTATCGGGGATTAATTTACTGATTAGGTTAAGGCTCTCATAACTCAACCATTTCTCCTCTAAAATTTCTTGCATTGTCTCAATAACGAGCTTTTTGGAAACACATAATAACTAAGCCATAATGTTTCATCCCTGGCCTGAGAAAGCTCATACTCATCTCATAATACATTTAATTAATTTCCAAGAGTCCCCATAGTCTCAAAAGTTCAAGATTGCCCAAAAATTCAAGTCCAAATTGAGACTCAGGGAAAGCTCACCAAAGAAAGACTAAAATCCAGCTGGGCTAACAAGTCCTGTAGCTTTGTGACTGGCATCTGGGGCACATGTCATGGTGATGTTCTGTCCAGAGGTCCTGTGGAGCTCTGCCCCATGGCCTTGTTGGTGACAGCCCAAGTGGCCTTTCTGTTGGCTTGTCTCAGCTCAATTCCTGCAACTTCCTCAGAAGACATTCCACAGCATTGGCATTTCTTAATCTTGGGGCTCTCTACGACAGCTTTCGTTTTCTCCTCACATTTCTATATATCACCTTCTCAGGAGGTACTCAAAGGGTGCTCCAATCCTGCTGCACTTTGCCTGGCCTCCCAGTCATTCCTTTGAAATCCTGGTGGAAGCTTCCATGAACCTGTAATGAGGGCATCTTGCGTTCCTGCAGAACCAGCACCATGTGGTTGATGCCAAGACCTGCCCACATTTTGAACGGTAGGCAAGCCTCCAGTGACCCTGGCTACAGCAGCCTCTGAGTGAGCCTCTGGGTAGCTGAGCACATTGGGAAAACTTCCTAGGTCTCCTTGAGCAAGAAGGGTGCCCCACTGGTCTCACCTCAAGAGAAATTTTACTTTTGCTTCCTTGAGTCTGAGATGGGTGTGGTCTTGCCAATTCCTGAGATCCCCTCAAGCCATCTTTCTTAGAGTATCCAGGAAAAATCTTTAGGATTTCTTTAGAGAAGGTGATGTCTTTAACAACGTGGACTTCCTTAGCCCCAGTTTTGCTCCCAACTTTCAAGTCCAAGTTCATTAAATTAAATATTTCTGCTCTGCTTTCTGCTCCTGATAATCACAATAAAATTGACTAAAAGCTGCTAGCAATATCCATGCCACCACCTGCATGCTATGCTATCTAGAAATTTCTTCTGCCAGATTAAGAAGTTCCTTACTTTTAAAATCAGCCTCACAGAAAGTCTCAGGACATGGGCAAAATGCAAAAACTTCTCAGCCAGAATATAACACAAATGGCCTCTGCTTCAAATTCCAATAGAGTCATCCTTCTCTGAGCCCTCTAGAACCCTGTCTTCACTGTCCATGATCCTATTGGTATTCTAGTCTTCTGAGCTCCCATCAGAATCTGCCATTAAACTCTTCTTACAATGATCTAAATCATTTCCAGCTGGCACTGCTAAGCATCTCAAAATTCCTCCCATCAATTCCAAAAAGCTCCAAAGCATTTGAACTACATGGTGAGGTTAGTCATAGCATTGACCCCAGTTATCATTATCAATTTCTGTTTTAATCAACTTTTTTTTTTCTGCTGTGATGGAAAGGCCTGATCAGAACAATTTTCAAGGAGAAAAAGTTTATTTGGGGGCTCATGTTTTCAGATGTTCAGTTCACAGACAGCTGGCTCCATTCCTTGAGGCTTGAGTTGAGGCTGAACATCATGGCAGAAGAATGTGGCAGAGGGAAGTGTCTCCTATGATGATCAGAAGAAGAAAGAGATATAAAATATATACCCCAAAGTCATCTTTCTGATGACCCACATCCTCCAGCCACACCCTATCTGCCTTCAGTTTCCACTTAATCAATCCCCACCAGGGATCAATTAATCCCATCAGGGATCAATTCTTTGATTGGGTTAATGCTCTCATAGCCCATTTCTCCTCTGAACCTTCTTGAATTGTCTCACACATGAGCTTTTGTGGGACACTTCATATCTAAACCATAACAGATGATCATTTAATTACTTTGGGAAGAACAGTGATTCCTCTTGATTGGAAATATCACATATTCTGGGATTGGGGTTTTTTGTTTCTCCTTACAAGGTCTCATAAAACACCATTTTTCTGAGGATTTACCGAGGGTATAGTTCATATATGCATTGCATGTGTAATTGCACTAGACTAAAGGATCTACTTTAGAGTTATATTAGTTGTCCATTGCTATATAAGAATGTTCGTGAACTCGGTGGTTTTTGATAGTCAATATTTATTTTCTTAACACAGTTTCTTTGGGTCAGGAAAATAGGAGGAGCTTAACTGACTGGCTCTGCCAACTAAGCTTGTATTCGACATGTTAGCCAGGGCTACAGCATTTGAAGGACTGATGGTATCTGGAATGTGTGTTTCCAAGATATCTTACTCATATACTTGGCAGGTCAATGCTGATTGTTTGTAGGGGTCTCTATGCCATACCACATGGACCCTAGATAGGGCTGCATGAGTATTTAGGATTTTGCAACTGGCTTTTTTTCCCAGAGAAAATCATCTAATAGGGAACAAGATATGAGGAGCAGGTCTTGTGTACTAGCTATGGAATTCACGCAATATCATTTCCACCTTCTCTTATCAGGTTCCAGGTTAATCCTATTTAGTGTGAGAGGAATGTGCAACAAGAACATGGATAAATGGGAATAAAAAGCAATAAAGCACTAATTTGAAAAACTACAAATAAATAGAAGGAAGACCCAGAGAGTAGAGGAAGGGAAAGTACTGTAGTCTGAAGTGGAGTAAATTATATTCCATGCTTATATACTTATGAAAAAATGAACCCCATTATTATTCATAAATATAATGCTCTAATAAAACAAATCACTGGGCATTGTCTTGGAGGCTGGCCTTCACAAGAGTTAAGACAATGAGGCAGTGGACTCGTCTAGGGTCTTGTCCCTTGCAATGCTCCACAGAAGTATAGATCTACTGACAGAGTGGTGGACTAGTCTTTTGAAGGCACATCTGAAGTTCCCACCTAGAGATCTTGTGCTCTAGGAACGGCATACTCTACAACCAGGATGCAGTATGTACCCTATTTCAAAGGGCATTGT
Organism: Ictidomys tridecemlineatus; assembly: GCF_052094955.1. NCBI lineage: Eukaryota > Metazoa > Chordata > Mammalia > Rodentia > Sciuridae > Ictidomys > Ictidomys tridecemlineatus. The sequence continues at coordinate 27,716,541 of NC_135480.1, read as the reverse complement.
GTGATGATGTTTCCCAAATAAGTAGAATGCACAGGTTCATCGACCAAAGGATAGAAGCAGTTTTAGCCCCACTTATTACTACTCCCAGTGATCCTTTTGCGGAATGTGTATTTGACATTTCTGCAAATCTATCCTTTGAATCTAAACCCTTTGTTAAAATGACATTTTTTTTTTCCTTTGAACTGCTTTGGTCAAAAATCAATTGGCTCTGTGTGTATTCTGTTTCCAGTCTCTCAATTCTGTTCAATTGATATTTCTGTCTATCCTATCAGTATCTTCTTATCTTGATTGCTCTGGCTTTTGGAGTGACACTTGAAGTTAGGTATTATGTTTTCCAAAATTTTCTTCACCAAATTGAGTATTCTAGATATTATGCATTTTTATACAAATTCTTAGAATCAACTTAAATGAAAAAAATTGAGGAATTTAATAGGATTGTACTGGGTCACAGATCAACTTGCCTTAGGTTAGTTTCTCTATGATATAGCCTAAATCTGAAACTTGTACTCATGAGATTTATTGGTTAGTGCTCTTGAGAATAACAATTTTCCATGGGTAGAAAGTCAGGTCTGGGCAAAAAACAAGTTGACCAATGATACATCCACAACAGAAGGGAGCTACAGGGGTGAAGTGAGTGTTCAGAATCTGCCTGATATAGGTACTGCATCATGTGTTTTAGTCAACTTTACTACTGTGACAAGATCATATAAGAACAGTGTAGAGGAGGAGACATTTATTTGGATCAGAACTTCAGATATTCAGTAAATGGTTTAGCCAACTCCATAGTCGGGGACCAAGGTAAAGCAGAACCCCAAGGTGGAAGGGTGTGGTGGGGGAGAGCAGCTAAGGAAATGGCAATCAGAAAGCAGAGGGGAAGGGGGGGAGAGAGAGAGAGAGAGAGAGAGAGAGAGAGAGAGAGAGAGAGAGAGAGAGAGAGAGAGAGAGAGAGAGAGATCCACTCATCAGGGACAAAATATATACCCCAACAGGATGCCTCTAATGACTTACCTCCTCCAGCTATAACTTACCTCCCTATAGTTACCATCCAGTTAATCCACAGATTCATCCACTGAATAGGTTACAACTACGACAATGTAATCATTTCTCCTCTGGATGTTCTTGCATTGTCTCGCACATGAGCTGTGGGAGGACACCTCATATCTAAACCATAACATGATGCTGGGTCCTCGTTGTTGCCCCACCCAAAAAAGAAAAAAAAAGATGAATTTATTAAAATAGTAAATAAAAAACAAAATGATACAAATTAGAACTAATAAGAACTGAGTAACCATTTTTTTAGCATTTCAAAAACTAAAGTTTTTGCCTCCACATTGGTAAGAAAATAAGTTATCTTGCTATCAAGGAATAAATGTCATTTAACCATGACTGTGATGTACACCTTTTTCTAACTTTTATTATGTTCTTTTTTGTTTGTTTTTTTTTGTTGTTCAGCCATCTGACCTCTTTTGAGTAACGGAAGAACTTACTAGTGACACCTAATTTTTGGAAGAATTTCCATCTGCATGGTTTTCATATAAAATCCTTTATTCCATTTCTCTCAAGACTCCAGGAGAATAAAACATGCTATTGCTGTTCCAAACTGGATAAAAATGTGTCAAGTTCAAAAGGTTTAGAAGGGATTTATTGGGGAGATGATCACAGTGTGTTTTATGATTTGCTGTAAATTTCGCAGTTATAGCCTATCAGGGCAAATGCTTACTCAGCATTATGAAAAGTTTGATATTGTCACTTTGCCCATTATTATAGTATCTGGTAGAGAGAAAAGTATTTCCCCAGAGAGTAATCCATCCTGAGGACTGCATCACTGAAGGTTTATTTCCATTTACGGTGGTGTTGGTTGTACCCAGGGCCAGCTTATTTCCACTTATCATAGTTTGAGGGAGGCATCTTCTCTGTCCCCTGTAATGGGGGAAATAACCTATCATTCTGCGTATCCAAAGGATTTCATTGTTTTAAACCCTGAACTCAGATATCACATATTTCCTGAAGCTATCACTTGTCTTTTTTTGTTCCCTCTTTCTCTCTTTTGAATTCTGTTTGTTAGAAGATGATTTCATTCCTTATAAACTGATTTGAGACATCAAATACCAAGAATTCTGTACCCATGTAGCAAGCAAAATGCCAAATTTTTATAGAAAGGCCATTGGTAACTTGATAAATTGATCTTTCCAAGGTATTTAATGGAGACTATATAAAAACAAACAAACAAACAAAAAACAAATGCGAACTTGTTTAATAGAGTGCAGATCTATTTTTCTTTTCCAAACAATATATCAAATGCCAGTGTTAATATTTTTAAATTGAATTAATTAAGGTATTAAAATTGGCTATAAATGTATGGTACAGATGGCAGAGAATTTTTGTTATTGAGCACTATAGAATGAAGCATGACAATTTTAATAAAATAATAAATCCAGGATGTATTTTAGTATTTCCAGGTGAAAATACTATGCTGAATGGATGTTTACTATAATACATTTGAATGACTCTAATCAAATGAACTCAACCACCAGGCTTAACTATTTTCAACTATCTGAAATTGCAATATTAACCAATGTTTTTTTTTTTTTCTAACAATTTATATTAACATGCTTTATTTTTTTTATTTTTTTTTCTTGTTCTATTTTCATTTCATTAATAAAAGTTGCATTGAATGTTAACCAAATATTCTTAACATTGTACTGTGGAAGTGAGTGACTCCACAGAGCTAGCTTTTTTTTTCTTTTTCTTTTTTTTTTTTTTTTGCATTTATTTTATTTTATTTTTTTTTATTTTTTTTTTATTGATTGTTCAAAACATTACAGAGCTCAAGACATATCATCTTTCATACATTCGACTCAATTGGGTTTTGAACTCCCCAAATACATAATACAGACTCACTTCTGTTACATACTCACATTTTTACATAATGGCATATTAGTGACTGTTGTATTCTGCTACCTTTCCTATCCCCTACTATCCCCCCTCCCCTCCCCTCCCCTCCCATCTTCCCTCTCTACCTCCTCTGCTGTTGTTCAATTCTCTCCCCTTTTTTCCCCCCCACCCCCTTGCCCCTCATAACCTCTTATAATTTTGTGTATCACTGTTAACCAATGTTTTTAAATGCAAAAATGTTGCTTTTGTTAAATGTCTAAGAACTGTTAAATCTCAGATGAGAGACATCCCCTCCCCCCTCCAGTAAGCCTGTCTGTAGATGTAGCTCTGTTTTTCCATGAAGAAGCTTCTGGGCTTTGAACTTCTTTCATCATTTAAATTCTCATTAAATTCTGGAAACAATTTTTTCCACCAGCCCCTTCAGTCTTCACTAGCAGTCTCTCACTTTTGCTAACATTTTTTGGTACATTCTTCGAATCCTTCCCAAACCTCTGAAATACCTCCTAAGTTAATATTTTTTTCAATGTGTACTTCAATGATTCATAGGTTATATTTACACTGAAGAACACTATCTATTGTGGAGAAGTTCTATTTCTACCTTCATTTTTTTCAGTCTACCTATATTATCTTTCCAGAAGATACAGTGTGGAAGCTACTTTTTATCCAACTGCATCTCCTGTCCATAGAGACAATAAGGGCTAGAACATGAACCAAGTCACTTATTGTAAGAGTTATAGCTTCACCACAATTTCCAAGAAATAGTCATGTCATATATATTAATGTGCAATGTGCAACGAATATATAATATACAATGTACAATGAAGTAAAGTTTCATGTAAGAAAAAATTGTACCAAATAATAAAGAGTTTATAACAACTCCAAATATCACAACCCAACCCTAGCAGTTTCTAAAACATTGCAGAGATTTCAGGTCAGTGTATAAGCACCATTGTCTCTCAATTACTTATTTCTGTCAATACTTATTTTTGAAGTATAAAGTTTTCAATGAAATGTGCATTGATTTAGCACTCAATTTTAGATACCTTAATGATGTCTAAATTCAGAAAGTTCATTTCTAATGGAATGTTACATCTTCTACTCCTGCCTACCTGGGAACCCCTGTAACCTTCCTCTCACACTAAGTTTTCTACAGTTACTGTTTTTTAGAAAGTCACTGGTAACCTACCAACTTGCCCATGGAGCCATAGATTTTTCCTTGCTTTCCTGGATTTGGTATTACCACTGTTCCTTCCCTATCTCCCTTGACTTGGTACATCTTGGATTCTATCCTTGTTATCCACATCCCCTTCTCAATAACATGTCACTTTGTCTTGCTGTTTTGTCTCCTTTCACCACCTGATTCTGCCTCTTTCTAAAATCACACTTTCAACCACTATCTCAGCTTGTGCCTCAACCATGTGGAAATGCTCACAAATGAACATGCACTTTTACTAACTCTTACCTTGAATTCTGCTTCTGCATTCCATCTGTCTGCTAGGTACTTATTTGATGCCATAAAATCTTCACTACATTCTTAAGATTAAATTATCTCATTCTATCATCTCACTATTGGAATAAAAACTCCATCCCCTTTCTGACTGCCTCATTTAGCATAGTTTTGTGTAGAGGTTGAAAAATTATGGCACGAGAAACAAATATCACCTGCCACCTGTTTTTATACAGCTTGTAAATAATATTTACTATATTTCAAATGGTTGGAAAAAAAACCTGTGGAAATAATAATATTTCATGGCATGAACATTAGGAAATTCAAATCACATTCATAAATAACGATGTAATGGAACACAGTCATGCTTATTTATTTACCTGTTGTCTCAGACTTCTTTTGTCTCATAATGGTAGCATTACATAGTTGCAACAGAGGCAATCTGTACTGCACAGATTAAAATATTTAATATCTGAGTCTGCAGAGCAAAAGTCTTCTCTAAAAAGTTTTAGTGGGTGAAGCATGGGTTTTGAATTACTCAGACAGAGCTAAACGTAAATCTTAGATACTCTCCTTACTAAATGAGATCTTAGGGAAAGGGTCTCAGCATCAATGAACCTCAGTTTTCTCACCTGTGAAATAGCAATGCCAACAGCCAAGTCTTTTATGAGGGTGTCTTATCTCAACTCTGAGACCAATACTTTAGACTTTCAGTCACTTTCATACTTCATTCTTTCTAATGGGTCTGATGAAACAGTGGCAGACTAAGTGTATTTCATTATGGTATCAATTCAAAAATATCTCATGATATCTGTTATTCAAGGCTATTTCAGATTCAACTGAAATAACTTTAGCTTGAATTGATTTACCAAGAAACCATTATATTATGAAAATATATATAATTTCTAGGGTTTAATTTTTTAGAGTTGAATATATATGTGCATTATACATTATATGGTTTATAACGTATGTGTATATAGTACATTATATATATTATATTATAAAATGACCCAAAAGTTATGTTAGAAAAGTTGCTTTACCATTGTAATTACTAAATAACTCCAATTATCTAAATGCCAAAATCTGAAAGTGACAACTACATGGTAATAGAAAAAATATAGGAGCAATTCTATGATCTCCAGTCTCATAATTGATGAAAAAATGTTCTAACTCTGCCATTGCACTTATGACATCAGGTATTTGGCAATACAGGGGCCACATTTTGAAACATCTAACAAAAGTTTTCAGGACAGTGATTTGCTTCCCATGAAGTTGATTTAAACAGGTTTTTTTTTTTTTTTTTTTTTTTTACTTTTGATGCCAAGTCTTAAGTACTCATTTATCTAATGTGAGAAATATTTTAATTCATTCTTCATTTTTATTTGTGCCTTCTAATACCTCCAGATGTCTCACTTTATTTTATTTTGTTAGTTTTCTTGTGTTCTCCATTCTCTCTCTCTCTCTTTCCATATATGGATGGATAGAGATAGACATAAGATAAATATCTCTCTATATAGAATTGAGCTGATACTCAATAAAATATGTTTTATGTACAGAATTAGAGAGTAAGGAAGGAGACAAAGAGAGTACTGTTTTTACTTTTCAACTCAAAAGAAAGTTTTAAGATCTAGCCATATTTCCAATTATATATTGTATTGATTGCTTCTTACATATACTATGTGTCTGAGGTATCAACTCACTTGAACTCCTATGATAATCATTGAGGTTGCCAATAATCATTTTTTATTATGGAGTGCTATGGTGATCATATTTGATTTATTTTCATATCAGTTATTGTAAGGGTTCCTTTGTGATTTGTTCTACAAATCTTATGGAATCTCAAGAGCCTGCAAGTAGTCAAAACAATCTTGAAAAGGGAAAAAGAAAGTTGGAGGACTTACGTTTTCTGATTTCAAAACTTACAACAAAACTTTGGTAATAAACACTGTGGTACTCGCATGAAGGTAGACCACATAGATTAACCAAATGGAGTAGAAATAACATAAATAAACCCTGAGATATTTGGTCAAATACTTTTCAAAAAGATTTAAAAACCATTTAATGGAGAAAGAAGAGTTTTATAAACGAATGGATAATGAAAATCAAAATCAAATCCACTGTGAAATATAACTTCACACCTTTTAGGATGAAAATTATTATAAAATAAAGCAAAATTAAAAAATGGGAAATAATAAATGTTTGGAAGAAGGTAGAGCAATTTGAAGAAATTGCTTATGGAACTTTAAAAAGCACCTACTGTGGAAAACTTATTTGGTGGTTTCTCAAAATATTAAGCAGAATATAATCCATGGATTCCAGTTCTGATTCTATTTCTGGAAACATATGAAAGTAAGAACTTGAACAAATGTTTAAACCCAACATTTATATCAGCATTAATTATAATAGCTAAGAGGCTGAAACAACCCATTTCCACAAACATATGATAAATAAGCAAAAATTTGCACACAGACACATGGAATATCAGTCAAACTTAAATAGGAAGTTCTGACACATGCTGCAACCCAGCCCAACCTGAAGACATCCTGCTAAGTGGAATAAGCCATTCTCAGAGGAGCCCTGTGATTTCATATATGTGATGTATTTTGAATCGTCACATCCACAGAGACAGAAAATACAGTGGTGGTTGTCAGCAATCAGAGAGGAGGAAAATGGAGTGTTGATAGATACAGAATTTTTGCTGGGAGAATGAAGGTGAATATTTTTCTGTAGTAGATGAATCCTGGTGATGGCTGCACAAGGGGAAGTCTGTGCACTCAATGCTGCTGAATTGTACACTTTAAAATGCTAAACTCTATGCTGGGTGTATTTGTTTTTCTTTTTTAAAAATTTGTTCTTTTTAGTTGTACATGACAGTAGAATGTATTTTGATACATCATACATACATGGAGTGTAACTTCCCTTTCTTGTTATTGAACATGATGTGGAGTTACACTGCTTGTGTATTCATATATGAACATAGGAAAGCTATGTCTGATTCATTCCACTGCCTTTTCTATTCCTATCTCCCTCCCTTCCCTTCATTCCCCCTTGTCTGGTCCAGTGAACTTCTATTTTTCTTTCCCGGCCCCTTATTGTGTGTTAACATCCGCACATCAGAGAGAACATTCGGCCTTTGGTGTTTGGCTTATTACACTAGGTGTATTTTGTCATCATAAAAAAGAAGTTTTCTCTTTGGCTTATACCCAGTGCTGGATGAATGTGTCTTAAGACATATGTAAATTTTCCAGGCACAGTGTAATCCCAACAACTCAAGAGGCTGAGGCAGGAGAGTCTAAATTCAAGGCCAGCCTCCGCAACTTAGTGAGGCCCTAACCAACTTACAGAGACCTTTTCACAAAAATAAAAATAAATGAATAAATAAATAAAGCTTGGATGTAAGTTAGTGGTAAACTGAACCTGGATTCGATACCCAGTACGAAAAAAAAAAAGAAAAAGATACATATAAATCTAACTTTGCTAGCAATTGAAGGACTGTTCACTGGTATGGACACATCAATTTATATCCCTAAAAGTAGTGCATGAGGTTTACATTTTCCCAAAAACTTCCATAATAAGTGACGTTATTTAACTTTTTAATATTAGCTAACCTAATGTTTAGAAAGTGTTTTATTAATTTGTACTTTTCTAGTTACTACTAAAATTGAATATCTCATCATAAATGGTTAATTATTGAAATTTACCATTTAGTGAACTGTCTTTTCCTATCTTTTTTTCATTTCTAAATTATTTTATCTTATTGCTGAACTTCCTTGAGTACTAAAAATGAGTATTATTTACAAGTGTTGGAAATACCATCTCCCTTCTGCTAAAATTTCTCTCATGTTCTTCTTTGAATATAAATAAAACTAATTTTAGTTTAGTTAAATCTTCAAGTTTTTATTTTGAAAAGTATGTAGTTTTATTAATCATATTTAAGAAAACTTTAACATCCCATGGTTATAAATTTATTTACTTTTTTTTTCTGTTAACTCCATATTTTTACCTTATATATTTAGGTCTGCATATATCTACATATATTATATTTTTAATTTTTCATTACTGTGTTACAGTTATATGTAATAATGGGCTTCATTTGTCATAATCATGTGTACGTGGGATACATTTTCATCTAATTCAGTCCCTGGTACTCCCCCTTTCCCTCCACTCCTTTACTTTACTGGTATTTTGCTACTTTCTCTACTTTACTGGTATTCTTAAAATTTTAAACTCAACATGAAGTTCAACACAAAGGCTTTTTTTTTTTCTGTCCCATAACATTCAACATTTAAACTTGTGAGATGATACACCTTAAACAATCAAGTCTAAATCCATATAAGATTCATTTACCTTCTCCTTTCTACCAATATATTCATAGTATTGCCATAATCATCTGTAGCTAAGATGATTATGATAGAAGCTAATCTGTCCTATTAATGTAAATTGTTTGTAAAATGAAAATTTTTGATGGAACCCCTCATTATAGAAGCCATTTGAAAAAATTATATAAATATAAAAGTTTTTTTTTAAAGAACTCACTTTATATTCTTGTACATGTAGTAGTTCCTGGAATATACTTATGCACTCTAAGTATATGGGAGATGGGTCAGAACACGTATTGAATTCATGTGGTCAGCTACCTATGGAATTGGATATTAAAAATGAAAAGTCCTCTAGGGACTGAATTGGAGCAAATTATATTCAATGCTTGTATGATTATATCAAAATGAACCCCAATATTATGCATAACCATAATGCACTTATAAAAGAATGAAAGGTACTGTGGAAGAGAGCATGCTATTACAGGAATAATGTAATAAATGCAGTTCTCTGAATATGACGTTCACAAAATAGATAAGATTGAAAATACAAATGATTGAGCATTATATTATTATGAACTCCACAAATATAGAGCAGTCATTTGTAGCAAGTATTCAGCTGTTCTAAGAGCATTTTATTGTAGTTTGTAGGAAATCTGGGTTCTATGCATCTAACTAAGATCTTTTCTAAATTTTAGGGTCCTACTTTGCTATACTATCTGGGACATCTCAAGGAAGACTAGAAATAGATAATAATGCAGGAAGCTGTGTCAACTGTCCAGTTATGTTTGTACATGTGCCTGTACAAGAATTCACTTGTACATTTATTTTTTCTCCTTAAAATATAGTAATTTTATTCAGTGGCAATAGTGTTAACATGGTTAGATTTATTATATAATTTTCTGGAATGTATGTTGATAATCAAAAATTACATTAAGTTGGTAAGTAACTTGGTATAACATTTTCACATTTTATGTGGCTACATGAAAGTAATTTGACATAATATCATATTTTACATATAATGTACATTTTATATAATAAATCTTCACTTTTTGGAATTAAGAGTTTTAATTCTGGTATTTCCTATTAATAGGCTTTAACAACATGATTTATATACTGTTTATTATATAATTACATGATGTTCATAATTTTTATTTTGTAACATTCAGGATCTGGAGGCTGGTTTTTTTTTGGGGGGGTCATTGAGGGGTTTACAGTAAAACAGGAGAAATGGGTATAAAAATCAAACCAAAGATAATACAAGCATAATTCTGAGATATTGAGGGTTTGGTTCCAGATCATTACAATAAAGTAAGTCACTTGGGTATTTTGTGCATATTCCCTAGTATGTATAAAAATTATATTTTAATTATAATGTAGTCTATTAAGTATAGAATGGCATAATGTCTTTAAAATATATATATATTCCAATTTCAAGATATTTTATTATTAAAAAAGCCTAATGATCATCTGAGCCTTCAGTGAATACTATTTTTTTTGCCAATAGAGGGTTTATGTCAATGTCGATGGCTGCTGACTGTTCCAAGAGATGGCTGCTGAAGATTTGGATGACTGTAGTAATTCCTTTCTCTTTTTTTGTGGTGCTGGGGCCATGCACCCAAGGCCTCATGCATGCCAGGCAAGTGCTATAGCACTGAGCCTTGTGGTCATTTCTTGAAATAATACCACAAGAAAGTTTCTCGAAAAAATGTCACAAGAGAGTTTGCCAAGTTGATTGACTTTCTTTTCACAGAAGATTTCTCTGTGACATGTGATGCTTTTTATAGCACTTTCTCACAGTAGAAGTTGTTTCAAAACTAGAATCCATCTTCTCAATCCCTGCCACTGCCTTATCAGCAAAGTTTTTGCAATATTCTCAGCATATTGTTGGCAGTTCAAAAATGTCCACAACGTGTTCCCCAGGTATGGGTTGCATTTCAGGAAATTACTTTTCTTGCTGATCCTAGGAAGCAACTTTTGATCCATTTAAGTTTTATCATGAGATCATTGAAATTCAGTCTCCTCTTCAGGCTTTATTCTCATCTTGTTGGTATTTCTACCATATCTGTAGTTACTTTCTCCACTGGAATCTTGAACTCCTCAAGGATGTCCATAATGATTGCCATCAACTACTTCCAAACTCCTGTTATTGATAATATGTTGACCTCCTCCCATAAATCACAAATGTTCTTAATGGCATCTAGAATGGTGAATTGTTTTTAGATGACTTTCAGTTTGTTTGTTCAGATTCAGAAGAGGAATGAATCACTTTCTATGTCAGCTATACCCCAATATGCATTTCTTAAGTAAAAAGACTTGAAGGTCAAGACCACTCCTTGATCCATGGATTGCAGAATGGACATTGTGTGAGCAGATAGGAAAACAATGTTAATCTCATTGTATTGTATATACCCACCCGAGCTTTTGATGGACTAGGCAGGTTGTTAATGAGAAGTAAGATTTTTTTTTTAAATTATTTTTTTAAATTTTTTGGAGAAGATTTTAAAGGAATCATTTTAATGTATAGTAGATCTCATCAGAGGGCTTAACATGTTTAGTAAACCATGTTGCAAAGAGATGTGCTGTCCTCCAGGTTTTATTTTTCCCTTATAGAACTTAGGCACAGTAGATTCAATGTTTAAGAACCCTAGGATTTTCAGAATGGTAAATAACCATTGGCTTCAACTTCTTTTCTTTTTATTAGTTCTTTTTAGTTATATATTAGAGTGCATTTTGACATACTTATAAAAGCAGGAATATACTTTGTTCTAATTCAGTCCCTAGTACTTCCCCTTCCCCTCCACTCCTCCATCTCTCTCCCTGTTCCTTTCCTTCTACTCAATTGAAGACACTTGATCTGCATTAGGTGTTCATTGAAGGGTCTGTTGTGGCTGGCTTGGTGTTCTATCCAGAACACTAAATCTCTCTCTGTAACAGCAACAAGGCTATTTCACTTTATTATTAAGTGTGTCCTTCCTGGAATAGCACCTTTAATTTCCTACAAAAATTTTCCCTTTGCATTTACAACTTGGCTACCCATTTGGCACAAGAAACACAGCTTTGGGCCTATTTTGTCTTTTGCCATGCCTTCCTTGTATGCTTGATCATTGCTGACTTTTGGTTTAAAGTGAGAGATGAGAAGTGTCTTTACCTTCAACATGAACACTTAAAGGCTATCATAGGGTTATTAATTGAGAATTTCAGTATTAGTGTGTTTCAGGGAATAGTCAGGTCCAAGAAGAGGCAGGCTGGTCACTGGAGCAATCTCTCTCTCTCTCTCTCTTTTTTTTTTTTTGGTACTGGGGGATTGAACTCAGGGGTACTCGACCACTGAGCCACATTCCCGGCCCTATTTTGTATTTTATTTAGAGATTGGGTCTTACTGAGTTTCTTGGCACCTTTCAGTTGCTAAGACTGGCTTTGAATTCACGATTCTTCTGTCTCAACCTCCCAAGCCACTGGGATTACAGACGTGTGCCACGGTGCGCATTATGGAGTGATCGCATTTATCAACTAAATTCACCATCTTCTAGTAGGATGGTCTGCGGCAACCCCCAAACAATTACAGTAGTAATAGTAAAGATCACTGATCACAGATCACAATAACAGATATAATTATAATGAACAGATTTTAAATGTTGCCATAATTAGCAAAATGTGATAGAGACATGAAATGAACACACATTGTTAGAAAAATGGTGCTAATAGCCTTACCCAACACAGAATTGCCATTAACCTTCAATTTGCAAAAACTGTGAAGCACAATAAAGCAAAATTCACTGGAACAGGGTATGCCTGCATGTATTATCATGTATATTTCATATGTGGTGATTATGAGGATAGCAGTAGGCACTGTCTGTGTACTAAGGTTCACAACAAAGAGGCTTTTCTTCACTTGTTTCTAAAAGACCTATAAACTTAATATAGATATAACTGGTGCCATGATGTTTTGGTTGAGGTCAATAGAACATGTAGCTAGCATTGTTCATTTAAAGTAATAGTTTTAGGCTGATAGTAAGTATCCCCCTTGCCATCATGTTACCAGTGTAACTTCTGACAAAGTTGATGATATTCATGAGTACAAATGATGCAAATTTAGTCTTTGGAAAATTCAAATAGTACAATGAGATTACAGGAAAAAATATTTAACCTTCATCTTAAATTTGATATTTTTCTATTCATAGCTTACTTAGCCTTCTTTTTATTAATATACTTTTCTTTTTCTCTTTAATTTCTTATTGTAAGACATGAGCACTCCAAAAAGGCTATTTCTACCTCTGGCCCATTTTAATTGAATCAATTATTGACTTAACCTGCAGTTATCTTATAAGATTTGTCTTTCATGTAATTGGAAATTGTGTTTTATTTAATAAATTCAAAGGAATGCTTTAGAGATGTAGGTTTTACTGAAATGTGAGTGGAGGAGTGATTTATATAAAGGAGCAATCTTTGTATTTCAGGCTCCTTTTATTATGCTAATATTCAGGAGTTGTTATTTAAATAAAGCAGATAGAGAACATATTCACTGGCTGGAAGTCATAGACTGAGCCTATGGACTTCTTCTGGCTAGATCTCATTGTAGAGTATTTGAATAGAGAGCATCAAGTGAAATTCAGGGAAATGCAAGATAAATAAAATTGGCAAACATAATTAAAGATAAAATACAAAGATGATATCTGCATCTTTTTCTTTCTCAATACCTGTCATGTCTCAGATATATTACAAACACAAACGCATTGAAGAATGTGCTCAGAGTATTCTGTAGTTTACAAATAATTTAGTGAATCAGAATAATAGCTCTGTTGCTCTCCAAGGTATTCTTGTTAACTTCTCAAATGGAAACTTCAACACTGATGCATGTAGAACTTTTAGTAATGAAGTGTTGTTTCACCTACATATCTTTGGAGTATGTTCATTTTATTGATGAATGTAACCAGGATTTTTATGTGCAGTATAAAAGAAGGGGTGGAAGTGGATAATAGTTTAAATCTATTGACATTTTTCAAAGTGCTGTTACGTACAATCAATAATCTATGTGGATGTCAGGGATGGTATATTTAGTCCTCTCATTCTGAAATTAAAATTTCTTGCATACACTAGGTTATCATTTTTTAAAATTTAAAAAATATAACCAAGCAAGTTTAGAATCATCAGAGCTGTCGAACCAAGTGTATCTATAGGTCTATCTAACCTCCTAGTTTGTGATTAAATATGCTGTAAGAGGAAAACAGACCAAATAATGCTAGTCACCACTCACCTCTGTTTATTAAAAATAATGATAAGAGTGCTCAGTTGAACATGTATGACATTAATATAGCTACTGATTCTATAAGGCATCTATGAGGAGGAATAGAAGTGTTGTCATGTTCCAGGATCGGGTGTGGAAAGACCATCTGCCATGAAGGAGTTCCTGTCAGGAAATTTCCTGAGTATAAAACCTCAAAGAGGAAAGAAGAGACTTAATATTAGTAGCTTCTTCAAAGTTAACATCTAAGAGCTACAATGGAGTCTCCTTTGGAAAATTCTCTTCTGCAGCATCCCCAGAGGGTGTGGAAAGAACATTAAAGACTTTGCCAAATTGTCTTAAGAAATCAAAGAGGCAAACTAGTGTCAATGGATATCTGGAGGAGTGAGAGATAGTTGAGGTGTTTGAGAACATCCTTGTGCAACTGCAGAATACTATTATTTAAAGTTTGGCCTCCAAATATTTACAGAGTAGGGCAGATCTCCTTGAATTTATGACTAACCTAGGACTTATCTTTAGTTAGCATCCCCTGAGATGTCTCTTTGTCTTATTTTGAATAGTTATTTTGAATCTCATTTTACATCTTGGCTCTACCACCATAAAGTCTCCTAAACGATTTTTATTCTCCTATTATAAATCCAATCAAACTTTTCTATAATTATTTTTCAGTCTTACTCTCTATACAATAGACTTTGTAAAGGTAAGGACTGGATCTGTCTTATACTTTATTCTCGACGCTGAAATAATTCCAGATTCATGGGAGATAATAAATAGTTGTGAAGGATTAATAATTTTCTTTAATCCTTTGTTAAAAGTTTTTCATGTTATATAGAATCTGTTTAATGAAATAAGTTAATAGGGTGATATTTTACCAGTGAGAAAACTAGTTATCAAGAAATAGGAAATAGGACTGAGAATATAGTTCAGTTGGTAGAATGTTTGCTTTGCATGCACAAGGCCCTGGGTTCAATCCCCAGCACCACCACCAAAAAAAAAAAAGGAAGAAATAGGAAATAATATTACATTACATTTTAATATTTTAATATTTAATATTACATTACATTAAAATTTTTATACCATAGTTGAAAGAAGTTAAAAGACTATCTGACATTCTGGAACAAGAGATTTGGAACATCCAATACTTTAATACTCATTGTAATCTGAGGTTTGAAGCCAAAAGAAATCTAGGGATTCTATAGCAATATAGAAAATGGACAATTAGCAGATTATATTGTATTTGCCCAATAGAAGAAAAGATGTACGAATGTTGATGGCTTAGAGACAAAAAGTAAGCCTCAATAACAGGAATTTTGACAATGGATGTGAAACATGGGGCAATTGAAAACAATGTCATTTCCACAGAGTAATCCTTGTGAAAAATATCTCCATTGCAGAGAGGGAGGCTTCATGCAGCTGTGTTTTATTGCCATTACACACAAGGAATGAGTGAGTTCCCTTTTCCTGCTACCATTTTTACCATTTAATCACAGTTTGTAAACTGACTTTCCATGTCTCCATGCCTATGAAGAGAGAATTTGCATCAGGGATTCTTTGTGTTAAGAATCTTAGTCAGTAATGAGCCAAGTGGCATTCAGGCTTACAGATCAATCTTTCCTGGATCATTCTTAAATCTAGATTGATTTCAAAGGGCAGAACTTGGAATGGTAACAAAATCAAGTTCCTAAGTCTGAGAACTTGAGAGCTAAAACTCTAGGCTCTGGTAAATGTACCAGGGTGTTAATGAACATAAAAATAAAGAGAAGGATGAGAATAATGAAAACGATAAAATTATCACTTAGTGTTTGCTTACTATGAGAAAGATGCTACGTTTAATCTGTATCATCTATTTTATTCTTTAGTATGTTACTCTGGTAAATTAAACATAATCTTACCACCTTAGATGGAGATATTGAGGTTTAAAGAATTACAAGAATCATGAAAGCAAGTAGTTGTGTTAGTCATCTTTTCATTATATTGACCAAAATACATGACAAGAACAACACAGAGGAGGCAAGATCTATTATGGCTCATGGTTTCAGAGGTTTTAAGCCATATTCAGCTGACGGTACTTCTTTGGGGCCTTAGGGGAGGCAGAACATCATGGCAGAAGGGTGTGGCAGAGAAATGCAGCTCAGCTCAGGGCAGCCAAGTAGCAGAAAAAGAGGGGCTGAGGGAGGAAGGGGCTGGTGAGAAGATAAATCTCTCTGGGCACACTCCCATTCACTGATTTCCTCCAATGAGGTCCCAGCTCCTAGGAGTCATTCAGCTATCATTGGATTAGTCCACTGGTGAGGCCAGAGCCCTCAAAAGCCAATTATTTCTGTAAAGTCCCACCTCTGAACATGGGAGAACATGGCAGATCCAAGCACAATAGTGGGGAATTCAAGATCTACTCACAAGTGTCATAGGACTACATCCCAAGCTCTTGCGCCCCATGGCATTTTATTTCTTAGATCCACTCTCACTGTCACCTTTGCCTTTATGTCTGGTGACACATTGGTCCTTTCATAAAATTTTGATTTAATTCATTCATTTTCAGAAAGCACACAAATCTAAGTGAATACGATTAGTGAGTCATTTCAACCATCATTTTCAAGTCAAATACCATATAGGGACTTACAGTTTTGAGTCTATTAGGTATATTGCTAGATAAATAAACCTGTGTCCATCAGGTATGATTACCTGTTATTCTCACAACAAGGTAATCTCACTCCTATATCTTGTACAAGCCCCTCATTTTCTATAACATATTTTGGTAACTCACATGTTTAAAATTCAGAGAAGAAAGGGATTCAGATTTTTCGTGTCTGTTCAGTTTGAAATCTCAACCAAATCATTGGTTTACTCCTCTGTTGGTTATCCATCAGAAGGACACTCCTTAATTCAGTGCCAATCCTTAGAAATGCATAATATGGAATAGAAAACAGAGACCTAAACATTTACAACCTTCCAGAGACACAAGTCTGTTTCTGTGTTTTAAATATCTGACCTGGGTAATCTGGATGTTACAGATATTTTCCTCTGGAATAAGAAAATTTTAGAGGGGCTGGGGATGTGGCTCAAGCGGTAGCCCGCTCACCTGGCATGCGTGCGGCCCGGGTTCGATCCTCAGCACCACATACCAACAAAGATGTTGTGTCCGCCGAGAACTAAAAAATAAATATTAAAAATTCTCTCTCTCTCTCTCTCTCCTCTCTCACTCTCTCTTAAAAAAAAAAAAAGAAAATTTTAGAGCAAGAACAGACCCTTGAGGACAAGTCCATCCCTCACATTTTGTGACAGAGGGAATAGACTCACATGGGAGAAGTAAGCGTTTGTTTCTTTTTGTCTTGATCTTCCTCTTTTTCTCTGCTATAGCCTACACTGTTATTATTCTTGTACAGCCTTCCTGACTTTATCCTGTATGTGGAATCTTTCTGATCTGGGGATGTGTCACATTCCCTAATGCTTTAGTTAGTACACTATTAAGATCATTTTTTTACACTTTCGTGAATTTTTTTAATTGCTTTCTTTCTATCTCAGTTTCATGAGGAAGCTACTTGTGGGTGGGAGATAAAATGACAGATATAGAGACAGAGTTAATTTATCCTACTTCATAAACTCTTATTCCACCTCCAAAAAATTGTTTAATTAGATTGGAAAAGACTTAAGGAGAACCATATTGTAATATAAACTCAGTTTAATTAGTGATTGTCTCTCATCCTTCTCCTTAAACAAGCTTTTCAAGGACAGGTGGAGGGAGTGGGAGAAGAATTCTTGTAATTCTTTAAAACCTCAATATTTTCATCTAAGGAAGATGGGACAGGTAGGCAGGGCAGGAACACTGAAGCAGCCCCATCTAGAGAAACAAGGAGGTAGTTGGTGAATCTAAAGGGCTCTGCATTCCAGAGAGTTCTTCTGGGTTGGCACCACCAGAAGTGACAATGTTCCAGATGATTCTACACATGGAAACTAGAATTTTTGTCATTGGGATTTAGGCCATTAGCCCACACTAAATGGCTCAAAGTGTACACTGTATCTTGGAAGATGTAAATCCTATGGTTGAAACCGGAATCTCTATAAGCCAGCCACTTTTTGTTCACCTGCAATCATGCTTCCATAGCATTTTATGTCATTGAATATTGGGATCACACATTATTTCATGGGAGGATTTTACTGTGGTTACAAAATATATATGAAATACAGTAGAGAATTCAGGATGTAAACAGTTAAACCATACAAACAGGAAATTGTTAGGAAGGGGATAAATTGCTTTGGAAAGACTGGGTCAAGAAAGCCTTTCCAGGAGGCCATGATTAATTGTTCATAGAGATAAATTTCTGTTCCCTTATGAGAACACTATTATGTGCAGAGGTCTAACATATCCACAAGGCTCCCTAAGGGAGATAAATTATAGCAAGTTTAATACTGAAACAGAAATAGTAGTAAATCAATAACGAATTCATATAGAAAAATATTGAATTTATTTTCCATTTAATTTTCAAAGAAATGCGTGTATCACCTATGAGCATGCTATCTAATTCAAAGTTTAGTTTTTTGTTTTATTTTTGTTTTGATTTTTAAATGACTATTTAGAGATCTGAAGATTTTCAAGTTAGTCATTTCAATTAGCAAATCTTTTACAAATGCTATGTTTTTTTAAACCAGTGGTGAGTCAGAATATCTGCATCTTATTCAAATACAAAGATATTTAAATTTATCAAGGAGCTACTATTTCTCATTTATTAGACTAAATATTGATTGAGACCCTATTCTATGCCTGGCATCATTGTAGATCCTGAAAAAAAAATACAGAAGGTTTACTTTCATGTTGATTATAATCTAAAAGGATAAAAATGATGAACAGATTAAAAAATAATATATAGTCTTTATTACCCCAAATATATAAGTTGGTGGAACAGAAAGAAAAGATTGCTTTTTACATAGAAGATTCAGGGAAGGTATCCCAGAGAAGGTGTCATAGCCTTAAACAAGTTATTTGACTGTCTAGAAAAAGAATATTCCAGAGAAGAAAACAGAGCAAATGGTTTAAATGTACAATGTCCTCCACATTTGAGGAGTTGTAAGATGGAGTTGGCTCACTGACCAAGAGGAAGACTGAGGAGAGTGGCCAGAGAGGAAGTTGGGCCTCAGATCACAAGGAACTGGTGGGAATCCACTACAGGATTTTATAGCAAAGGACTGACTTATCTCATTTACAGTTTAGGAATGTTTTCTCTATGAACCCAGGTTCATGGGAGGAAAAGAAGAGAAGTAGAGACACCAGTTCAATAGTTATTTGAGTTAATTAGGAAAGAATGATATCATATGGATTAGGGAGATTTCAGGGGAAGAGTTGAAAGATGGTAATATTTCATATCTCTTTTAATGTGTCAAAAACTGCTCAATCCTTTACATGTAATATCTTACTCAATCCTCAAAATTAGAGTAAAGGAATTTTAGCTTTTTTTTTTCTTTTCCTTTTTTTTTTTCCTGCTGTGACTAAAGGAGCTGACCAGAACGACTATAGAGGAGGAAAAGTTTATTTGAGGGTTCAAGGTTTCAGAAGTCTTAGTCCATAGAAGATTGGCTCCATTCACTGGGGCTCGAGGTGAGGCAGAACATCATGGCAGAAGAGTGTGGCAGAGAGAAGCAGCTGGCATGATGATCAGGAAGCAAAGAGAGATATTTCCCACTTGTCAGATACAAATATGTACCCTAATGCCACACTCCCAATGCCCCACCTCCTTCAGCCACACCCTACCTGCCTTCAGTTGCCACTCAGTTAATCCGTATCTGGAGATTAATTCACTGATTAGGTTAAAACTCTCACAACCCAATCATTGATGAGTTAAAGATTCCAGGAATTTAGACATCCAGAGAGTACATGCACAAGGAGAAAGAATGTCACACATACCCCCACCCCCACATTACACCAACCTAAGATCAAGTACACATTATTGTTTTTTTCAGGTTAAAAGATTTGAGTTTACCCCCTCAGTGAATTGTTTCTGTTAATGATTAGTTTGTAAGTATAAATATACCAGTTTAACAATGGTTTTCCCAAACTAATTTTAAAAACTAAGTGTACAACTTAAATAAATTGGGCAACCCTCACCCTAATCCCTCAAAATTAGTTTCAGTTCCTACATTCAGCCTTAGGAAACCACCAATTTTCTTTTGGTCTTTATAAATCTGCTTCTTCTAGAAAATTCATATAAATAAACCATACACGTAAAGTTTCTTCTTTTTGCCTCTGTTATTTGGCATGCTATTTTTGAGGTCATCCAAGTTATAGCATATATTAGTGTTTCATTCCACTTTTATAACTGGATAATTTTCTATTGCTGTGGATGTACCACTTTTATTTTATTTTAAAAATCCATGTGTTAATTAATAAACATTTGAGTTGGTTCCAGTTTCTGGCTGTTAAGAATGATGATGTTATGGACATTGGCACACATGTTTTTATGTGAACTTCTCTTTTCATTTTGCTTGGATAGATTCCTAAGAGTGAAGTTGCTGGATTATACGACAGGTGAATATTTATACTGTTAAAGAAATACTTTCCAAAATAGCTATACCATGTAAATCTTGCAACTAACAATTCATGATGATTCCAATTCTTCGATATTTTATTTATGATTCTTGATATTGTCTGATGCTTTCCTCCTGGTCATTATGGTAAGTATATTTTTGTCTCTTTGTGAGTTTAATTTCCATTTACCTAATGATAAATGATATGAACATATTGTCATGTATATATATGAGTATATATATATTATGAGTGCTTTATAGATATACATAAAGGTGAAATCCACTGTGGTATATTTGTATAGTTAGCAAATTTTGGTCAATTTTATTTCAGGATCCCTCCCTTTCCCTGTTGCTCTTCCCAGCCACTCAATCCCCTTACTCTGCTCCACTAATCTCTCTCCATGGGATGACCCCACCCTCTTTTTTTCTTTATTTTCGTTTACCTTCCTCATATAAGAAAAAACATTCATCCCTTGACTTTATGAGCCTGCCGCAGTCCGGCTGCAGCAAAATAACCGGGGGGTGACGAATAACTTGTGTACGTTGATGCAGCAGGAGTAGGAGCCGTTTATTGTAGGACAACTGAGCTATTTATACATTTGCATAGCTTATCTTAATTAGCATAAACTAGATACATCAGTCAACCAATAAGGAATCTCCACACTTAATGGCTCGCTGGCGTTACTTCTCAAACCACTCCCTCTGGCATTTTGCCAGGCACCATCCAGGCTTGTTTACGAACTCTAACATTCCCCTGGCAAAATGCCAGGTGTTATTTTGACTTGTTTACAGACCTTAACATGAGTCTAATTTATTTCACTTGGCATGACATTTCCTAGTTCTATCCACTTACCAGCAGATGTTATAATTTCATTCTCCTTTATGACTGAGTAAGACCACATTGTGTATCTGCCATATTTTCTTTCTTTTCATCTTTTGATGGGCAGCTGGCCTGGTTCCATACCTTGACTATTGTGAGTTGTACTGCTATAAACATTGATGTGACTATATCTCTGTAGTATGCTGATTTTAGATCTTTTGGATAAATATCAAGTTGTGAAATATCTGGGTCACATGTTTGCTCCATTTCTGGTCTTTTGAGAAATCTCCATACTGCTTTCCAGACTGCTTAAACTAATTTGCAGTCCTACCAACAAAGTACGAGTATACCTTTTGTACACATGTGCACCAGCAATTATTATTATTTGTATTATTGATGGTTGCCATTCTGACTGTAGTAAGATAAAGTTTCAATGCTGTTTTAATTTGCATTTCCATGATTATTAGGAATGTAGAACATTTATTCATATATTTGTTGACCATTTGTATTTCTTCTTTTGAACAGTATCTACTTAGCTCTTTCGCCCATTTGTTATTTTAATATATATATATATATATATATATATATATATATATAATTTTTTGAGTTTTTTTATGTATTCTGAGTATTAATCATCTGTCTGAATGCAGAGTAAACTTTGTCAAAATAGCTACATTACCAAAAACATTACACAGATTCAATGTAATTCCCATCAAAATGCCAATAAAATTCTTTATAAGACTAGAAAAAAAAACAGTGCTAAAATTAATTTGGAAGAATAAGAGACCAAAAATAGCCAAAATAATCTTAAGATAGAAGAGTGATGCTGGAGGCAACACAATACCAGGCCTGAAATTATACTAGGGAGCCATAACAACAAAAACAACATGGTACTGGCACCCAAACAGACATGAAGAACACTGGAATAAAATGGAAGACACAGAGACAAATCCACATAGAAATAGTCATCTGATGCTCCACGGAGTTGCCAAGAACATGCATTGGAGAAAACAGCCTTTTAACAAATAGTGCTCAGACAACTGGAAATCCATACAGAAAAGGATGAATCATCTTTCATCCTGAACTTAAGTCAACTCAAAGTAGGTCTGAGACCTAGGAATCAGACCAGAAAGTTTGCAACTGCTGGACCACAGCATTGGATCAACACTCTTAACATATTTTTACAGGCACCAAGTTCCTTAACAAAACCCCTAGAGGACAAAAATAAAACCAAGAATCAATAAGTGGGATGGCATCAAATTAAAAACCTCTGCACAGCAAAGAAAAAAATAGCTCAAAGAGAGAACCTAGAGAAGATCTCCACCAGCTTTTAATATTTTTTGTAAGGCAGGTCTACTAACAAATTTTTCAGTCTTGTCTTTACCCTTAATTTTTCAGGAGAGAGTTCTTGGTTTTCCATTTGTATTTTTTCCTTTCACCAATATGAATAAGCCGTTTTCACTGCCTTCTGATTTGCATTGCTTCCACAGAGAAACATTAATCTTTTTAATGCTCCTCTTATATGAGGAAATGTTGTTTCTTTCTGCTGATTTCAGGATGTTGTTTTGTCTGTGTTTTTAAACAATTTAAATGTGTATTATTTGTATAGATTTGTATGTTTATCTATGTATAGATCTGTTTGTATTAATGCTATTTAGATTCATGGAGATTCTTGATTGTGTAGATTATCATTTTCATCAAATTTGGAAGGTTTTAGTCATTATTTCTTCAAATATTTTGTCTGTTCCTCATTTTCTGTCCCATTACACAAATGCTTGATGTTGAATATGTCTATGTTCATTTTCCTTCAATATTTTCCCTCCTCTGTTCTTCACATGGATAATTTCTATTGGTGTCTCTTTCAGTCCAATTATTCTTTCTCTGCCATTGAGCTATTGTAATATTTTGTCATTTTAACTTTTGTACTGTGAAATTCTAGGTTTTCTGAATTTTATAATAATTTCTATATCTTATTCAACATCTAGATCTGCTGATTTATTTAAAATATTTCCCTTAATTTTTTCTACATAGTTTTCTTTATGATTTAAGCATTTTTATAATCAAGGCATTAAAACTTTTTCTCTGCTGAATCTAGTATCAAGGAATATTCAGAAACAAATTCTCTAAACTGTTAATCTGTTTTCCTTGAGTATGGGCCATCTTTTCCTGTTTCTTTACATTCTATTTAATGTATTTTGTTGAAAACTGGATAACTTAGATAATTTGTTAAATTGTATTTTTTTAAAGGGTTATATTGTTACTTTTTTACTGCTTTGTTTGATTTTTTACTTAATAACTGTATTCCATATAATATTCTATATTCCATATCATAAGTAAGAGGTCATTCATGTCTTTCTTTCGTGCGTGTGTGAGCACACACACACACACACGCACACGCACAAACACATAAACATACAAACAGTTTGATTTTTAGGAACCTCACTACATGATATTGTATACCTATGAGAAGCTTAGTTGTAAGACTTCCAACCTCTGCTGAGAGGAGTGTAATTAGGTATTAGCATGAATTCAAAGCTTAAGCTATTTTTAAGTCTGTTTTTTGAGATCCTTTCAAATCTCTTATGCACGAGCTATGTCTTGGGGCCAACCAGTAGATTGTGGACAGATTGACTGTCTCTGGTCTCTTCTGCATATATGATCAGGCTTAGATCTCCAGCCATATAACCTCAACTAGTGTATTTGATATGTTGACCTTCCCTACTCATCTCCCTCTGAGAAGTCACAGTAGTGGTGTTGCTGGGAATAGGTGTCACCTGTCACTCCACATAAAGTAAACTCCTTCTGCCTACAGCATCATATCTATCAATACTCATGATTTAACCCATTCTGGCAGAACTACTATGTTGAGCTTGAAGAGAAGACAGGGGCATACACAGGACAAAATGACAAAGCACTCCCCTATTCTTATTCAACCTTCCGCAATTTTTAAATCACAGGTACCTTTCAGTTGGTCATGTGGATTGCTTGGCTTAAAGATCACCAAAACCATTTTCTTTTTTGTTTTTGTTTTGTCTAAGTATTTGACTTTTAACTGTTTTTCGGGGAGAAGAGTTGCCAACCTCTTCAATTAGCCATTTCCATATTTCTTTCCACTCTTAAGGAAACAACAACTTTATTTTGACCATGAGTGCATTTAGCCTGTGTATGACATTGGGTACCAAAAAGTTTCTTCCAGATTTCATGACACCCTACTTTTGAAATGAAGAGGCTTTCAATTTTAGCTGAACAGTTAGCTTCTCCTTATTTCTTTGTTATAAAATAGCATAAAATATCAAAAGTTAAAGTTTTGAACCACATACTGTGGAGGCGGAGATTCTGAGAAATTTGCCATCATAGAGATTTTATTCTTTCCATCTTGAAAGTACATTAGTTCAAGAAGTTATTGTGTCTGGTTTTTCATTTTGTTTTGTTCCCAGCAAGAAAGGAGGTTCAAGCCAGGCCAAAAAGCATCTTCAGCCGCTCAAAACTTTGCTCCACTTTCCTGCCTCTGCATCAGGGGATATCATTATCGAAAGCAATGCAATTAACATACTCCTTACTCAAATCCTGCAAGACCTTGGAAGTGGGTTAAATGGATGAAAGAAAAACATCTTCACTATAGTCATCTCACTTCAACAAAATGACTCAATGTTAGAAGCTAACATTCATTTTAAATGCCTTCCCTCACCTGTAACCTAAGTTGCTTAAATGGAACCATTGAAACAACTCAGGTTGGCTCAAATATTTCTACACATCCTTGTAAACCAGAATATTATGATTCTGAAATTCTAACCTAAAAGTACTATTACTTTCTTCCTGAAAATTTAAATTCAAAGGAAAAAAGTGCTTACCAGTAAGACAATTTACCTTTAAAATATGTACGTTTATAGGCTTTATGTTTATATAATTATAAAAGAACACTTTTTTTTGCAATTTTCTGTGGCAATATTTGTACCCAATATCCATTCTTTTCCATTTCCTTTTAGTAAAAATATTTTTCTTTTAAAATTTATACCTTCCCAGCTAGGGGCTACATTTGTATCTACTTTGCATGTCTGAGTGGTTATGAAATTGAGAGTTGAGAGGTTAATTAACATGATAAATCTCACAGTGTTATTTTTGGAGGAGACGGGATATGAGGCCACCTTTCATGAAATCTTTCTGTGCTAAAATAATTTTCTAAGTTACCCTGTGCAGATAGATTACACTCAAAATTATAGTTTCCTTTGGATGTTCATTTCATTCTAATCACATTATTCATTGTAAATTTTTTCTTTCTAATATTTATAAACAAAAACTATATTAAGTGAAGAGAATTTATTTATGGCCAGTGAAAATTCTTTATTCAAAATATCATGGAATTTCCATCATTCATGGGGTAAAACACCAGATGACGGAGGGGCAATGGTAATGAAATAGGGCACGCTGAAGGCTGGGCATGCAGCAGAATCAATAGACCAGTAGTTCAGTTTTATCCACAAATGAAAGGAAGAAAATTAGCAGGTCATAAATACTCTGGTCAACATCTGGAGAAAAGAAAATGTCAATTTTCACTTACATATAGCTCATTTACAATGGCCCAGTATTAGTGATTAATATGTAAAACAGATTTTTTTAAAATTCACTTAAATTCACTTTTCGATATTGGTCATTGTGAGCCTAGGTTTCTAGCTCTAGCCTCTTAACTTTATATGTGTTAAAAACAGAAGATGTTACTTTGATGGAAGAAAACCGAGAAGAGGAATTAGAAGTCATTGAGGAAGGGACTTCTGGATTGCCCAGTCACTGGCTCAGGCACTTCAGAGAAATAATCAAGTCGTTTTACTAAACCTGATGGGATGCCTACTCCTGTAAAACAGGAAAATTTTCATATTTCATCGATTCTAATGTTCATACTTTAGCCCCATATTTTAACTTCTTTTAACATTGGGGCACATCTAACAATAAATGTGACCTTAGAATTTGACAGCATGTTTTAATTTTTAGCTGCAGATGAAATGGTGATGTTACCTTGACTTAATGGTATCATGGATGATGAAGTTATCTGTCGTGTTCTGGAGCAAATCTAGAAAGGAGTTAAACATAAGTTCTCATTTTAAAACATTATTACATAGATGTACAAAAGTAAAGTGATATCAGTCTTTTAAGTATAGAACTCAATAGGCACAGAAAGACAAATACTAAAGGACCTTACTCAGATGCCTAATCTAAAATAATCGATCCCATAGAATTGAGAGTGGAACAGAGGTTTCTGGAGGCTGTGGAGACTGGGGGAGGGGATGGAACAAGGTTGCTGTGTCTCAGTGTACCATGACACTGAAGGGTAACTTCAGATAACTATAATGTGTTGGGCATTTGAGTAAGCTAAAAGAAAGGATCTTAAAACATTTTCACTACAAAGAAAAATGATGATCAGTGTTTGACAAGGCACATACACTTAAGCTTATTTAAACATCACACAATACATACATGGGTGGAAATATTACTTAGTGCCTTCTTAAGATGTAAAACATCTTGTGGGTTATTTTTATATTATTTTTAAAATTAAGCAAGAAAAAAAACAACAACAAAAAACACAACTGAACAATTGCCTATCAATAAGAGTGACCAGAACACTAGTTTTGTCATGGCAGAACTCTATGTTTTCTAAATAAACTTGATTCTCTGTTTCAAAGTAACAGTCTGTCAGAAAGTGATGGGAAAATAAAACTGAAAGTTCCAAATCAAGTTATATTTTGGTGATGTTTACATTTAAGGATAAAGAAAAAATTTTAGACAGAAAAAACAAGGGAATTGAAACCCGAGCTTTCTCCTACAATAATATAGAATAGAAGAAAACTATGGCGCAATACACATTAACTTTTTAATAAAGTAAAATACTACAAATGATTTACATCCAGCCAGGTGGTCCAGCAATTATAGCTGAGTTATAGCTGTGTTATAATATAGCAATTACAGAAAAAACCTTGATAGTGAAATCTAACCCACAAAAGAACTGAATGCATGTGAGAAGGTTGAGTTTTTAGAATTTAGTCTACTTTAAACAAATTTAAGATAATGATTATGGAAGATAATAAAAATGTCAAAAATTGCAGTTTAAAATTTTAGTATAATTAAGAAAATTGGAAGGAAAATAATGTTTCTTCTTGTCTTTAATAGCAAGGTAAGTTAATATGATTTCATCTTGATTAAATTTGTAGCATGCAGTTAAAAATAATTATTTCAACCTCAATATTATCATGGTTTTTAATTAAAGTGTATTGAGATATTTCAGTAACGTCTTTTCCTGTCAAGAAACATTTAAATTTACCAAGTAATTTTATCTAACTAAAAGCCAGCATTTTTAATTTTAATTGAAAATTAATGATAATATTTATTTGCAAAATATAGAGATATAAGATCATATTTTATAATTATATAAACAGTGACTTTGTGAATTATTTTATTCATATATATTTTGATATACATGCGTATTCTAGATGTTGATTTTATATATATATATATATATGTATATGTATACACACACACACACACACATAATACATACACACACACACACACACACGCTGAATGTTGGCATTTGATATTTTTCAATAGCAGGATTTGGAGTGATTTAGTAACTTGTCATGCCTCAGTTACTTTTTAAACTACAGAAGCATTTATAATTATACATCTAGAAGTGACAATAAAATTAAACAAAAGTTTATCTGTATAATCTATCTGTCTGGAACATGAATTGCAGTTGGTGAAAAAAATATATATAGAGAGAAAGAACCACAAAAAGTGAAACATGTCAATAATTCAGGTGAATGTTAATTTGCCAGACTTAGGATGAAAGGCCAGAGCCTTTTTTCACAATTATGGGAATTTGATTATACTTAAGTATGATGTTTTATGTGGACCGCATTCTCATTTTTTTCATTGAGGTCTTTAAAATAGAACAAGAATTTAAAAATCATTTCCAAAAGTAGTCTTTGTAGATATTTAATTTTTATCCTCACGTTTTACATTTATCTCACTATTCCTATATTTTAAGCATCTAGATTTATTGTTTAATAAAGCTATTTAACTTAGTTTTCACCGGGATTGTAATTATTTTTGTTCTCATTTTCCACTAGTTTAAATGTTTCAGTGTATCATATGATTATAGCAAATAAAGCTACAAAAATAATTTGAAAACAAATTAAATTAATATTTTAAATATCTTTAAAAACCTTAAAATAAAGCAATCTATTTACCTTTAAGGTAACTACTTTCTTGTGCATATGAATATTTCTGAGTGTGTATATGTCTCTCTGTGTGTGCATGGGTGCATATTCAAACACAAATAGGTTTAATATTAATATTCTGGACCATAGAACTTTTTTTGGACACAGTAATTATTAAGATCCTGGAATATCATTTGAGAAACGATGGTTCAAGAATAAAATAGCTATGGAATGGTAATATTTCTTTTCTCCCATTATTCTATTTTAATTTGTTGGTATTATCAGGAATCTTTAAAGTATCAAATAATCAACTGAATTAAAGATCTGGGACAAATTATGGTCCCCAAGGACATTCCCCCAGTGGCCTGCTTCCTCCAAACACACTCTACTTGCCTACAATTTCCAGCACCTCCCAGTGGTCCATTCAGCTATCAATGGATTAATCCACTGATGAGGTCAAAGCCCTCATGATCTTCCCCAAAGCCACATCTCTGAACCTGGTTTTACTGAGGACAAAACCTTCAACACATTCATCATGTGGCTTTAGGGAAACTAAATTGCTACTTGGGAGTCTTTCTGCACATTCCAACTTCACTTTTCTCTGTGTGATACCTTTCTTCATTCATACTGGAGTCAGCATCCTCCTTGTGATTCAGGAAAAATATCTCCTAGAACTCTAGGCTAAGGCTCTCCCAATTTAGATACCATAGTAGAAAGCAAGCTTTGTTCGCCCACTGGACCTATTTAAATTTGGAGGACTCTGACTAGTTCTACTTGGAGCTAGCATATGCCCCTGATGAGTCATTATTTCCAGGAAAGTAGAATATGCTATAAATATCTGAATGCTGTTTTCATCTCCAACACTGCAAAGGAGGTGCTGAGTCACTGGAATTGACTATCAAGCCAAATCCACGAGGGAAAGTGGTGCAATTCCCTAAAGAAATAGAAAGTCTGGGCAGCCAGGAACAGAGATACCTACTAAAGGGGGTAATCCCCAGCTTACCTGTGTAGATTTATCCATCTCATTCCAAGTGAGCATTTCCCCCTTCATGCCTATCTTAAGTGGAGAGGTTCAAATTCATGAAACTCAGGAGGAAATTTTATCTGGATTATTATCCAGGAAATAAAAGAATAATCAAGAGGTGGAGAGTCATTTATAGATATAATATAAAAAATACCTGCTAAACTGAGGCACCTATCTCCAAACATATTAAAATTCAAGGCCCAAACTTTTCAGTGATGATTACTAGAAGTAAAATAGATTAAAGTTGAATTTCCTTTTTTAAAAAAAATATTTACTTTTAAGTTGTAGGTGGACACAATATCTTTAATTAATTTGTTTATTTTTATGTGGTGCTGAGGATCCAACCCAGGGCCTCACCCATGCCAGGCAAGCACTCCACCACTGAACCGCAATCCCATTCCCAAATCATTTTTACTAATGGCTCCGGATTCAAGTTTCCTCTGAAATACAGCTTGGATTCTACTTAACCAATTCTTTTCCCTCTTATGTTAGTTCAAAACTTTGGCCACTGGAATTTCTAACATTTGGCAAACATTAAATAAATTATATACCTACCAGCCATACTCCCACTAAACTTTGTGAACCTGCTTTCATCTTTTGTGGCTAATATTCTTTTGAAATCTTTGGACCATAGTTGTATATTGACGGTATTTCTTAATCTTAGAGATTTTATCCTAAGATATGGAAAGAGTAATTGGAAATACCATGGAAGAAATAACCCAGCACTGGCTTAATCAGTTTTACATAGTTATTAAGATGACCTCTATTGAGGTCACATAATCCCAAATTGATCATGGTGCTGCTCATTGCAAATTATATAATATCGAGCAAACTTTTTAACATCTTCTGACACATTTTTCATTTCTACATTATTGACTTCAAGTATAGTGCTGACAGTGTCATTTTTAAGATTACATTATATAACATTTACAAAGCACTTAGTATAGCTTAGTTAGCAAAAGCCACATAAATAATCAATTGCCCCTGCAAAGGAGATCTGCAGGATGTTGTAGGAATAGACAGCAGAAAGTGTGACCCTAACCAGGAGTGCCAGCCACATTCCCAGGACTCTGTAAGTTTTCAACAAATTCACCTTGTGCAGGAGGAGATATGTGTCTCTCATGTCAGTGATGAAAAATGATTCTAATAATTACAGTAGAAGTCTGTTTTTACAAAAAATTTTCATGGAATGTCACATGGATCTGTATTTGTAGAAATTGCTTGCCTGAGAGTAGCTAATTAGGTAAAGAGAAATCAAGGAATCTTTTCAATATTACAACTTATAATAACTTTCAGTTTACAAAGTATTTTTCCCCTTTCTTTTAAAATAACTAATAGGGAGTGAAGGAATTTGAAAGGGAACCAAAAATACACTATGAAAAGTAAAATCTAACACCAAAGGGGGAAAAAAATTACCAAAACAAAGTGAAAATAATCATGCAAAAATAACATAAGAACACAGATGGAGACAATAACATTTTTTGTTGTAAATCCTGATGTCTTTTCAAACGTCAGTAGGTTTTGTTCTTTGTATCCAAGCGTCTGCATCAGATATACTTTTGGAATTATACCTGCTAGAAAGGATAGACCCTCTGCCAACTGACTTATCAGGAGACACTGGCCGTTCTACTCATAACAATAAACCTGTTCTGTTCAGCCAGGGACTAAGTTGCCTGCTTGTCCCTCTGTTCTCTGCCTGGGCCACAGAGGTAGGGGGGCATCTGAGAGCTGCTTGCATGCAGGGTTCTCTGGCGAGGGCTGCTGGAATGGAAATCGAGAACATGGCAAGTAGTTTTACGCAGCCCTTTAAGCTTAAGGCTGATTGTTTCAAGTTCTATACTTTAGAAGGTCTAAAGGACTGGACTGTATCAAAGTCATAAGGCATTGACTCAGGAAGTACTGCAGTTGGGAAAGTCAGTGACATCAACATAGAAGGGAATGAATGCTTAAAAAAAAAAAAGAAAAAGAAAAAGAAAACTGTTCAAGTCCTCTCCTCTGCATCACTGAGAAATCTTCAGGGCAAACAGAAATACACCAGCATTTTCTCACACACTCTCCCAAAGCTATATTTTTGTCTTGAAATTTTGACGTCCAATTTTTGATTAATGGTAATTGGAACACAGGAAGAAAGTAGAATGCTGTAGAGGGGATTGCTCAGAACATCCATCCGTAAGTTGTGAGGAAAGCAACTGAGGGCGCGAGATGGTAAGAACCATTTGCAATTCTCTCCACACACAGCTTGGCAGGGGCAGTAGCCCCTCAGCAGCTACTGGGGAGGTGTTCCAGAATCCTCCTTGGATACGTAATCTGAGATGCTCGAGTCCCTTATTAAAGTGATGTGATATTTGCCTGTAGCCTATTGTACATCCTTCTATGTGGTCAGCCCTCCATATCTGCAGGTTCCCCATATGGAATTCAACAACTACAGATTGAAAATGTTTGAGGGCTGGGGGTGACCTCAGTGGTAAGTGTTTGCTTAGCATGTGTGTGAGGTTCTGGGTTTTATCCCCAGCACTGCAAAAAAATCTGTAATATCTGTATTAAACATACATAGAGACTTTTCTCATCATTATTTTCTAAATAACAGTGCAATGCCCATTTACATAGCATTTTATGTTAGGTTTATAAGTCATCTAGAAATAATTTAAAAGGTATGGGAAGATGTGCATAGATCATATGCAAAGTCTGTGCCATTTTAAGCGAAGGACCTGAGCATCAGAGAATCTTGATTTTTGAAGGGCCATCCTAAAACAAATCACTTGCAGATTCCTAGGGATGCTTGTATGTTAAATCATTTCTACCTTACTTCTAATATAATGTGAAGTTTTTGTAAGTAGTTTTTATGCTACATTGTTTTTGAAAATGAATGCAGATGGAATTATTTTTCCCAAATATATTCAATCTGTGTTTGGTTTAATCCACAGATGGGGAAGCCACAGATATGGAGGGCCACCTGTGTAGGAACCGGAGATCACACTCACACACATACAATGTTTCAAAATCAGGTTTAAGAGTCTAGGCAAAGAATGTGTTGATAGAGCAAAAATATCATCAAGAGTCAATTTCTAAGTCATCCTCCCCAGGATAACAGAATTTAGATAATTTTTTTTCCTCCTGCAAAACATTTTCAAAGTGCCAAGTTATGTAGGGAATGAAGCGTTACCTAGCAATATGGCCAATGTTCAATTACCCATGGCAATGGGAGACTGAGCTGGGAGGGAGAATTAAAATTCACTGACTGTCCCTAAACTTGAGTTTTATCATTTGCATCACTTTTTGTTTTGCACTAAGCTCATTGGAAGCATCATCTAAAGACAGTATCTTATGATTCCAGTTTCATATCTTATCATGTTCTTTGTCTTCCAAACAGGGAATACAATTGAAGAACTTATTTCATCTTTCTATCTTCAGGGCTTAATAAAAGATTTGGATCACAGTGAATGTTCAAAAATATTGAACTGTTAGAGTGGGGTAAATTGATCACAGTGTTGTGGAAAGGATCTGTGTAATTCCCGAACTGGGAGTTGTATATGATCCTAAATTGACTTTTATAGGTGAGATCAGAAAGAGTTGTATACTATTGGAAAATTGAAAAATACAACTGGATTTTCTTTTAAAATAATTATACTAAAGTTACTCATCCATCCATTGGAGAATATTTATTACATTTCTACTATGTGCCAGTCTTTGCTTTGGGTATTGGATATTTAGCAGCAAAGGAGATGGATAAGATTTGTCCCTTCATGAAAATTAGATTTTATTTGGATGAGTTAGAGTCAAAGCAAACATTCAAGATATAGAGAGGGCTGGGG
The DNA here is from genome assembly GCF_052094955.1 of Ictidomys tridecemlineatus. Classification (NCBI taxonomy): domain Eukaryota; kingdom Metazoa; phylum Chordata; class Mammalia; order Rodentia; family Sciuridae; genus Ictidomys; species Ictidomys tridecemlineatus. Next base: position 27,683,258 of record NC_135480.1, on the reverse strand, counting down.
ATGTGGCTCAAGCGGTAGCGCGCTCACCTGGCATGTGTGCGGCCCAGGTTCGATCCTCAGCACCACATACAAAGATGTTGTATCTGCCGAAAACTAAAAAAAAAAAAAAAAATTCTCTCTCTCTCTCTCTCTCTCTCTCTCTCTCTCTCTCTCTCTCTCTCTCTCTCTCTCTATTTTTTAAAGCTATATATATAGAGAGATATAGATACCTATGGAGATATTATATACAAAATAAAATATAGTGTAGGTTGGGTGGGAAACACACAAACAGAATGGTCGAAAATTCCTCTTTGCTGAAAGATGAGATAGACCTTGCCATGTAAAAGTCCAAAGGAAATGAATTTTTTTATACCAAAGTCCCAAACAGAGGAAAAATTTTTGAACCTGGAGAACAAATCCAAGATATGAATCTAGAGAGCAAATCATGGTGGGTGAGTTTCTGAGTTCTTCTTTTAAAATCCCAGCAGATATAGCCTACTTTCATACTTGGTTCAGCTGAAGACGAGGAATTATCCTTCTTTATTCAGCTTCAAATGGAACCTTTAAATAGGTACTTCCTAGGTACTTCCTACATGATTCTTCATGGTATTTTGTTCAAAGACCCATTTGAGATTTGTATTAAATTTATCTCTCTTCTTACCACTCTGTATATATGTATGTAAGGTGTGTGTGTGTATGTGCGTACACACACATACACACACACATGCACACACACACAGAATCCATTCTATCAGCACACTCTTTTTAAAGTAGTTCAGGACTTCAATAACAGAGAATCATTTTGTCATTAGATGCCTAGAATACTAGATTCAGGCCTTGTTTTGAATGCTATTTTGTGCTTAGTACTGTCTAGGTCCTGGGGATCCACTCAGACAAGGACCTGCCCCGTCCTGGTCTAGTGCATGATTTTTAGGTGGCTTTATAAGACACTGTTGCCTTGTTGCTACTTTTGGGGCCAAACATTGGGGTCCCACTGACCACTGCCACAAGCCTGAATGATTGCTTCTAATAAAGAGATAAATCGTCAACATTCTTTTAATGTTGAGCAATGACCATTCTGTTTTTTTGGAGAATGTTTACTAAATTTCTACTGTGCCAGTCTTTGCTGATATAATACACAATGTTGTGTATTATATTAAAGGGCAGGTTCTTGACACTGTTAAGACCTGATTCCTCCCAATTGAAGATTTCCTTGCCATTAATAGGTTCAGTATTGAGGGTTTTATTTATTTTTTAATGTAGGCACTTAAATACATAAATGAGTCACAAATATGAGGCACACAATTTGAGTTTTGTCATATGTGTACTACTTTTATGTCATCATGGTCACAGTATAGATAATAAAAAATTCATCACCCCAAAGGTTTCTTCATGTCCCTTTATAATTCTTCCTACTCCTCATCTTCCAGTTAACTAATAATCTAGTTGCCTCCTGTCACTACAGGTTACTTTGCACTCTCTTGAATATATAAATGGAATCATGCAGTGTATGCTATTTTCTTTCAACTTCTCTCACCTTTCATATATTATTTAGGGATACCTCAATGTTGTGTATTATATCAACAGATCATTCCATTTTAATATTAAGGGATACAATTCACATTCTGTAAAATTCATCTTTCTAAAGTAAACAATTCAGAGGTTTCTATTTTATTTATAAGGAGCAGGCAATCATCACCACTATCTACTGCAGAACAATTCCATCTCCCCAAAAGAAATCCAATACCCATTAGCTGTCACTTTCTTTTTCTCCTCCTCAGAGATCCTGGTCCACACTAATGTATATTTTTATATATTGCTCTATTTTGGGCTTTTCATATAAATGGATCATACAATATGACTATAATATAATATGTGGCCCTTTCTGTGTGGTTTCTTTTACTTAGCATGATAGTTTAATTCTTATTGCTTGTTGTGGTATAGCATATGCCAGTATTTCATTCCTTTTCATAACTGAATAATATTTCATTGTTTGTTCTTCAGTTGTTGGGCACAAGGGTTCTTCTTACATGTAGGCTATTATAAATAATACTGCTATGAACATTCCTATGAGTTTTTGCACTACAATGTACTTTCAATTTTATTAGGTATCTGTCTAGGAGTGTAATTGATGATTCTTAGGGTAACTATGTTTAAATTTCTGATAAACTAACCAGATGTGGTTCAAGTGGTTTCACCAGTTTACATTCCCACTAGCAATGCATAAAATTCCAGTACTTTCACATACTTTCCAACACTTGCCATTGTCTGTTTTTTTTAATAGTTGTTCTAATGATGTGAAATGTTATCTTTATTATTATTTTTTTGCTTACAATTTTCTAATGTTTGTCTTCCTTTATGTGCTTATTGGCCATTTGTATTTATTGTCTAGTGAAATTTATATTCAAATGTTTTGGACATCTTCCCCCAATTCCTTCTTTTTTCTTTTTAGTTATGCATAGCATCAGGATTCATTTGACATAATTATAAAAACATGGAATATATTTTGCTCTAAATTCAGTCGCCAGTACTTCCCCTTTCCTTTCTTACTTCTATCCCCCAATTCTCTTTTCCCTGCTCTACTCATCTTTTTGCATTTTGCTTCTAGTTTTTTTTTAATTGGTGTCTTGTGAATATACAAGATGGCGAGATTCATTGTGGTATATATTTTAAGAATTTTTAAATTGAGTTGTTCAGCTCTTCACTTTAGAACTGTAGTATTGTTTTATACAATTCTAGATGCTAAACTTTTGTCAGATAATGATTTGGAAGTATTTTCTCCTACCTTTTAGGTCACCCTTTCTCTGTCTTTAGAGTGGTCTTTGAAGCAAGAATGTTGTAAAGTCTGATGAAGTCCAATTTATCTGTTTTTTTTTTCCTTAGTTGTTGGTGATTTAAGTTTTAGATTGAAGGAACTATTGCCTAACTCTTGATCACAAATATTCACAGTCTGTATCTTCTAAGTCCTGCCTTTTATACTTAGATCTTTGATCTGTTTATAGATATTTTGGGAAGTAGGGGTACAGACTAATTTGTTTGCATGTGGATATCCAGTTGTCTCAGTTACATGTGTCAAAAAGACAATTCTTTCTGCCTTAAACTTTTTGCCACCCCTGTCAAAAATCCATTGACTATAATACAGGTTGACTTTGGGAATCTCCAGTCTTTTTTATTGATGTGTATATCAATTCTTATACCATCAGATCTCATAGTTTTGTTTACTGTAATTCTGTAGTAAGTTGTGGAATTAAAAAGTGTAAATATTCCAACTTTGTTCTTCCTTTTCTAGATTGTTCTGTTTTTTCTCAGAGCTTATTCATTTTTACTGATAGGTAGTTTTCCATTGTATGGATAAACCATAATTTCTATACTCATTCTCCTGTTTATGGACATTTGAGTTGTTTTCAGTTTGGACCTGTTCGAATATAGTTTCTAAAAATGTTTTAATATATTTTTATTTATGTTGGGCAAATGTCAAAAAGTTGAATGACAGTGTTTTGTTTGAAACAACAGTTTACCAACACATTATGTTTCAATTCCTAGATCCATTTCAAATAGTTATGAAGAATTAGGGAAGAACTATGACCAAGTGCTTGGTTTAATAGAAGAAAAAGTTTAAGCAAATGAATGGCAAATTGGTATATCAAAAATCATTATACCTTGAAGAAAAAAAAGTTAATCTTAGCTGAGAGTTTGAGGGTAAGTTATAAGAAAATGTTTGAAGTCTCATTTTGGTTATAAATTTATTTTAAAAGACAACTTTTAGATACATGCATAAGTGTAATGTGCCTCAAAATCAGATGTGTCAAATTTCAACATCATTCATGGATTCTTAACTTGCCCATGGACTATAGATTAAGCATCTTAGTCTTAATCTGATGGGCAAACTCAGGGATGCTTTTGCCATTAGAATTAAACAGCTCTTTAGACTGGATAGTTGTATTCCATTTCTTTAGATCTTCTAAAGTCAAAATACTATGATGATGGAGGAACATATATGATGTTTATAGTAGTATTATGCTAGAGAGGATGTGCTAGGGGCTGGCAGCAAATAGGAGCATTTGGGTTTTTTTACCCATGTTCTCTTCAACTATTTTGTTTCTGAATTTTGATAGAGAGCATGATAATTAAGTTCAGGGGAGCTGCTAAGATGGGGCCGCCAATTCACAGGTGTGGGAACATCTGAGTCGACTCCTTCCAGGGTTGAGGGTGCCAAGGAGAACACCTGTCTGTGCATAGAAGTTGCTTTGCCTGCCAAAATCCCTGCTAAGAGATGAGGGGCAGAACAAACAGCCATCCAAAGACTAAGCAGTGCTGAGCACAATGAAAAGAGAACCCTAAGCATAAGAAATTCAAGATTGGGAGCTATAGGTTGGAGCAAATGCTATGTAGATACAGTCAACAAAATATCTTTCTCAATTGTTAAAATACCATTTAGAAATATGAAGACTGGAGAATCAGTGATATTTTATTAAAGTAACTTTTCAAACACATATGATAGCAGAATGCTTTGTGCATTTTGAAAAATATGAGGGTGGGGAGAAATTTCAAAAGCCTCAAATTTAGACTAATAGTGTTTCATGATATTTGTGTATTCCTAAACCAGGAATTAAACTAAGAACCAGTGTGCAGAGCTCACTACTCAACACTCACCTTCTGAGAACCCACAGTGCTGAGAAGCCATTGGCTCATTGCAAATTCCTAATAAATTACAAGAATGAATATATTGCAGTCACATACACATTCAGTTATAAAGGGCAAATACAATAATAGGAATCATTATTAAGTCCAAAGAGGAAGGAATTGCAATCATTGCTTTGCAGAGAAGAATCTCAATGGTGAGGTAGGGAATTTGATCCAGAATTAGGAAAGAATACAACAGCATGCAAGCTCAGGCAAATATTTGGAGATATTTCATCGATGATCATGTAACCATTATAAAGACATTTTTAAAGTCCTGATGGTCTTGTAACAGTGATTCAATGTGATCTGTAAAGGGCCTTGTTGCTAGAATTTTCATTCTATAGCCATAGCTAGACTACTTCTCTGTATTTTAGTGCTTAGTTTATAGAATTATACTAATTTCAAGTTATTGTATTATTTATTAAAAATAATAATTCATTACAATTGGAATATATTTCTACATTCTGTTGGGCTTGGCCTTGTTTACTTGCACTGACAAGTGAAATTTGGAAAGATGATAGGGTGTCCATCCTAAGCAATGCCCTAAGACTCAGGTTGCCACTGTAGTCCATCAAATGTTCCAAGATCTGCCATCCCACGGGTGTGAGCTTTAATGTGTGCCATTGTAGGCCACTGAGGTTTGGGGATTTTTTTGCACAAACTTTCTGATGCAGAAGTTAATAAAGCAAACATGGAGAGGGTTAAAAAACTAGAGTAAACTACTTATTGTGACGTCAATGAGAAAATAGATACTTGAGTTTGAAGCAACGTGAAACTAGAGATATTTAAGTGTAATTATAAGACCAAAAATCAAAGATCAAAACACTTAAAAGCTGGAATAAAGGCTGATGTTTATAGTCTTTCAGGATAGATTTTTCAATGGCAGTATGAGGGAAATGTTAAAAATTAAAATTAAAAAGGTAAAAAATAAAAATTAAAAGTATGATAGACTTACATTACATTGAGTTTTCTCACAAAATGTTTGTGGTAATAGATGACAGAAACCTAATTTAAAATACTTCCCTGGCTATGCTATTTAAAATTTGAATCTCTCTTTATTCTCAACTACACCCACATTCCTATTCAACTTTATTCTCCTTAGCACATATCACTAACACATTTTAAAATGATCATTTATGTATCTCATTCATTGTCCACCTCACCACGAGAATGTGAATTGCATGAAGTCACTGGCTGATCTCTTTTATTTGTAGCTATATTTTCATTACCAAAAAGAATAACTTGGCAATGTCCTGGTGCTGAGTAAATGAATAAATTATTGAAAAATAAATGACTGAATGGCTCGAGCAAAATGGAGATTATTAAATTCTTGGCTAGAAATAATACTGGGCGTAGTCAATCAAAGAAATAATTGCAGAAATAATTTCAAAGAAATCAATTCCTCAGTGGCAGAAATTAAACAATTGTTAATGGCTTTACAATAGCCTTTCTCCATTTTCTCTCATTGAATATATCTGCCTAATTGCTGTGTGTGTACATATGTGTGCATGTACGTTAATCTTATTTGTCCTACTATAGGTGTCTTCTTTCATGGAATAGGAAAGAGAGCTTCTGGCAGTTCCAAAAATAGAGCATCTCACAGAGAATTTAGAGGAAAAGAGAACACTTCTTCCTCCTGAATATCTCACATCAGTCCTTAGAAAAGACTTTGCTTTTATCTTTTGCTCATCCATTGCAAGAATTACTAAAGTGGGTGGACAGGTCCTATGGTGGAAAGGTCTGGGACATATTTTCACCCAGGTAATTCAAAGAGGAAGTAGGCAGGTACATTTAGTAGTATGAAGACTGCAGCCACACCCTAACAAATACAGCAGAGGTGCTCCTCCAAGTACAAGGAAACTGGGCAGGAAATATGCTGCATGTTCAAGTACACTGGTAAACAAAGAAAAACCTTACATTAGGATATTTAGCTAATATAATTCAATAACTATATTGTTTCTCACTGAACAGGGGTATGACCTTAGGATCTATCTCATTAAGCACTGATATGACCTGAAAATCTATTTCTGTGTTGACTTCCATATTTTGCTTCAATTTCATTAATTTTGAACCTTCATCTGAAACCTTTTCTGCACTGGATATTAAAAATCATTACACACTATCAAAAAGATCTGCAATGATGAGTGGGGATCAATCATGTGTCATGTCTCATAGCTTTGTGATGGAAGATGAAATGTTACCCTGGTCTAAGGAATGAGGATATGGTCACTATAACAGGTGGTATGTCATTATTCACAGTAGGCTCCAGCGGTCCTCTGGAGAATGCTAATGTGAAAAGTGAGCAGGAAGCATAGCAGGGGCCCTTGGCAGCTAAAGCTTAAACACAAATACCTACCCATTTGATCTAGAGAGATAAAAGTAATTGTGATAAAATCCAAGGGCAAGGCAGGAAAGCCACATAATCCACAACAAGAAATATACTGGAAGATGAATAGGATGTTGTATAGACACTCATGAATTGTTCTGGTGCATTCTGACGTGTCTTTTAGAAGCTACAGTTCAGGCTCTGTTACCTGAGATACAGCCAAATCAGGTGCACACTTGCATTGTACCCATTGGACTGAGTTGGTCTATGGTTTGCCAGCTATCTCCATTGCTTCACCTCAGTTCAAATATTGTTTCTGTTCGTCAATTCCCCAGTGTACTAGTAAACAAATTGTTTGCTTAATGAATTTGATTCAGCTTATTATATTTCTGAATTCAGCTAAAGCTACATCCAATGTCCAACCCCAGTGTCTATCATTACCATTTAATACCTACTGATTGTTGATCATTTTCATACTTCCACTATTTCCCAGTCCTTGAAGAAGGAACCCATTTCAGAAAGTGATATGTTGCTCTTCTGATTTCACCCCAGTCATGTTAACCAACATTGAGCACCCTTAATGGAAGCATGTTATCTATAATATCTAGGCAATTTAATTCAACAATACTTAAACATGTTTCTCTTCCTTTGCAAAATTTAGAGCTTGTTATTTTTCAAGTAGAAAACAAAAGAGAATTTCCTTTGGGCCAAAAATATAATTGTCTTAAAGAGCTTTCAGCTTATACTGTGACCTACATTCCAGTAACTGTCTCATCTATTGAAACCAACTGACCTGTTTCAAAACATCAGTTTGTGGGGCTCTTGTTAGTCATATTCCTTTACGTTTCATGTTATACGCCACATAATAGATACTTGTGATTGGGCTGTAAAGCATTTATATGCATCAGTTATTTAACAGACTTTTATGGGAAGAATCATTAATTTCTTCAAAATAGATGGTTTTGTCTTTATATCCCACTTAGGAGGTAGGGCTTTCTCCTGGTTTGCTCATTAGTTAATGTTTTCTTTTTAAAATTCTAGGGTTTTTTTTTCCCCTCTCTAAAACACGAGAAATCTGAGTTAAACATTGTTCTCTGGAACTAAGTATATAGACTATATAAAATAAAAATCAAGTTACTTTGGGGGCAAATCCTTGCCCTGAGGTTAGCAACTAATCTAAATTCTTTGATCATTTGAGAGAAAGATGAACCTGGCCAGTTCTACATAGGGGCTGTGGGCTAGTGATGATTTTGTTAACTGTTTTTTTTTTTTAAGCACCAATTAACTGTGTAAAGCTAGTCAGCCTCTTGCCATTCCAGTGCCCTGAACTTGCTCATATTCTTTGACTTTACATTAACTATGTGGTTGGATTTCAGTCCGTAGTTGCTCCAAGTCTAAACTTTCTAAGATATTTGGCCAGGATGTTTGCAATTATTCACAGCTTTGACCTTAGAATTATGTAAACTGTCAAAAAGCTAAACAGCTTCTGCTTTTTTCTTCTTTTTCTTTAGATTTTCAGAAACAATATTCTTTAGATATCAAGTGATTCAAGGAAAGTTGGTTTGGAGTTCCATTCATCCTTCTTTTATGTCACAGTGTAAGATGAAGAGATTATGTTACAAAGAAGTGTCTGATGGGGTAAAATGTGTACTTGAGTTCTGGCTGCACTGAATTGGAGGGCATAAGAAGGACCATACCTCTCCCCAAACCCCAATTCTGGAATATATGTCTTTGTTCATTTATTCAATCAATGCAGAGAGCGATTCTGGAAAAGTTAAGTTGGTCTGGGTTTATTGATATCAACCAAACATGACATTCCTAGAGATTAGATGTGAAACCCAGTGTTCCCAAGGTCAGACAGGTCGGCATGGCCAGAGACTGCAGGCTGGATTGCACATTTAGAGTGATCCTCATGACCTACCCACCAAGAAACAGTCAGATTTAGCCATTCTTCCAATGAAGGAAAGTGAGAAAGTAGAGCAAATCAGAAGATCAAGTTTTGCAGCCCAGTGCTATCACACTATTGTAAATATACCTTGAATTTTTGGAGAAAATTTTTGCTATGTTGAACTTTTTGACTTGCATATAGATAATACCTAGTATAAAAATAAATACAGTAAAAAATAAGATGAATTTGAGATGTATGACTTAAAATGAAGTTTGGCTGTCTCTAATCTAAAGTAAAATCCATAACAATGGATACTGATATTTAGGATAACTGTATTGAGTTTTGAGTCCTAAGGGGTAATACCCTTGCATTGCTGATATTCTTTATTTGCATAAAATATATGCATATGCAACAACTTTTTAGATAGAATCCTTTGCCTACACTGGAATTCCCTGGCTGTTTGTTCAGAGGAAATCATAGAAAACATATTTTCAAAATTATGAATTTTCTTGTTGTTACTGCCACTACTCAAATCAGTAAAAAAAAATAAGAGGTTTCACCCCTGCACAATACTTCATGGGGCTCCCAATAAATTTCATTTTTTATATAAATACGTTTTTAGGTTTGTAATAAAATTCAGTGAATGCAAACTTAACTCTATTTTTATGATGGGGGGGATTCACATATCCACAAATCTGATAAGCTCTGTCCTTCTCCCAGGAAGATAAGCATTGCATATATATAGGAAATTTAGTATATATTGTATTGGAGTTTATGGATGATTGCAGAGCTCACTTATATTTATCAATTTTGGAAGCCCTTAATTAGAGAGAAATCAGCATATTGGACAAGATAACCATTGTCCAAGTTTTTAACCATCTCATAGGGTTTGCTTCTTTGTGCTTTCTTCTACACAAGATATTTTGAGAAGCAAGAAAGAGCCATGACCAGAAATAACTATGTTACAGTCATTTTAAAATTCTCATGTTGCAGAGATGTTGTCTACGTGTGTACTGTTTTATACGGTTTGGTGTCTTGTACCACAATGTGGACAGTTGGTTATTGCAGTAACAGAGGACTGTTTGGTTCAAGACTGGCTTGTTTCTTATGTGACTTTCATTGATACCCAATACATAAAGTGTTCCCATTGTACTATCTCACACCACATTTAGAAACCTATACAACTTATTTGTATTGTATAACCCATGCAGATAGCTGTTTTTCTCCCCAACATCCATATATTTAAAATTTTTGTATACAGCTTTTTAAAAAGGGAAGAGAACATTATCACCTCTTCTATCAAATTGAGGGGTTCTTTTATATTCTGTTCTGCTGCAGTAAGGAAGTACTTTATTGGCATTTCTTCTCTAAAGTATAGCAAAACATGAAATGCATATGAAAGGACAAGCAGTGTGCCAATTTCTTATATTGCCTCTTCTTTTTCCACAGCTGAGCTCACAGCTTCTCTCATTTACATCTTTTCCAAACCAAAACCCTTCCCAGTCTTAATCCTATGGAAGTGGCTGCAAGAAGGTCTGACTTAAATGAGTTTGAGTCATATTTAGGAACCTCTCTCCTCTTACAGTCCTATTGCCCACTGAATACGGCTGACGGTGAAGTTCAGAAAACTGCACGGTGCCTGCATTTGTCTCTGTGGAAATGATAGCAGCCACCTTTAAAAAAAAAAATTAAAAATCTTGGATATTTCTATGGGGAAAAGAAAGTTGCGACAATGTCTTTTATTCTGATAAAATTTTTAACAATAATATTTTTATTTTTACCCCCCCATTTTTTGGGGGGGATGAATTGAATTGTTCCAACAATAAAAGTAAATTTTTTTTGGAGTCATAGCCCTCACTTGGCTTCTGAATTAAAATGTCTGTATTTTATCACACTCTCTTGATAAAAATCTCCCCACAGTGGAGGAAACATTTGAAGCTCAGTGAGCCCCCATTTCCTATTGAATTCTGGGTTCAATCCTGATAACATCCGTGGATAAGAAGGTACAATTGCATAGTATATTTGAGCATTTATTGAGATTCAGTTATCTGTTAGGCATTATTTGAGACATTTTGAATGTGCTTTCTTATTTAATCTCTTACATAACCCCTACAGACTAAGTATGCTAAATGTACTATGTAGATGGGAAAATTGAAGTTTGTAAAAGGCAAATCAATTTTTTTTCCCCAAGAATAACCAGAATTTGGATTCAAGTTTGTATACCTTACCTCAACACTTAGAGTGAAATTAGCATAGATGCCAGCCCAGATCTGACCTTGGGGTCTGGTTCTATAACCCGGTATCTGCTTCACTCCTGCAATCAAGTCAGCATATAAACTAACACTCAAGCCCTTTTCTCTGTAGCATACCCAGATTTTTAATGCTTAGCATAGTGCCTAGAATTTCTCTTTCTCATGTACTTACTGAGAGTGTGCTACCCACCCCGCTACTTCCCTGCTTGTGTAGATCTCTTAATAGTGTACTATCTTATACTCCCTATTGCCAGGACAGCAAATTACCTCTTGCTGGCCATTAACAATTTCAGTAATTAGCCTAGATTACTACTTACTGTCAGCCACAGCATTCTGTGACATTACAGAATTACTGGTTATCTGACCATTCCAACACATATCATAGAGATTTCTTGTTCATATTCAATGGGATAAGTAATAGAGTGAGCCAGAGAATTTGGGAAGAAAACATCATATTCTCTTCACTGTTTGAGAATGAGTATCATTAACACTTTTGGATTTCTGCTTACAGATTTCTTCTCAATTTACTTATCCATCTCAGATTTTAAAAATTTCAGAAGTTATTTGAATATTCTTTTTAAATCTAATATAAAATTTAATACAAAAATCTAATACAAAATAAGGTTTCACATTAGGCTTCTCCTCATGGGTTATTACCAACATTCATTTTTTATCATTTCTTGGTTCCCCTGGAACCTGAAAAAGACCACATATTCTTGGGTAAGATTGAATGCAAAAAAAAGAAAATGGATGGGTATTGATCTGTTAGTTCTCAAAGAACATGTATTAAAATAAGTATTATCTACTTGAGTAGAAACTGGATTTCATCTGCATCAACCTAAATCAGTTAGTAGTGGCTGCCTATTTCACTGGCTTCAAAGAAATTGAATCAATTTAAACTTGATGGGGAAAGTAAGGGTCATGATTTATCAATGATATCTACCATAGGAAAAGAAGGAGATGTAGAGGCAGTGTGACATGACCTTGAATTTCCTCAGTAAGCACTATGTTCCCCTTGCTAAGTAGATTTACTCCCATTACTCAATATGCCATTGCTTCTCTCTTCTTGTGCACTGACTTGGTCATGGCTTCTAGCTTCTCTGAAATTTAAAGTCTTTCTAGAGTTAATCCATGTGTGTTCCTTGAGTTATGAGTTATGGCAACAATATGAGAATTCTGAGATATCTGTTTTATCCAAATGAAAAAAAAATGTCAATCTTATTGTAGTCAACTTCAGGTAAACTATTTAGGACTTGATGTAAGAACCAACAAAAATCACCAAGAATAAAAAGGTCACAGCAGAGATATCATGCTCTTGATTTTGATCATGCAAAATGGTTCATCTCATTGTTTCTTTGCTATCTCTGGAGTTCAGAATCAGATTTTTAGTGTTATAATCAGCTTTTCTAATTTATCAAAATATGCAAGTTAACTTATCTGAGCCTGTATTACATTATTTAGAAAATAGGTAAATAAAAAAAATACAAGATAAATTTGTTCTAAATGATAGCTGGGCTAATGCATGAAATATATTTAGTACATGCCAATCTTCCATGAATGCTGTGATTTTTAATAGTGAAGCAATTGAGTATATGACTAAAACTGAGCTTACTGAAGTTCAGCTGATTAGAAGATCAAAAGGAGAATAACTGCATGTAAATACAGTGAAATAACTCTATTTAAAAAAATTTAGATGTTGATGGACCTTTATTTTATTCATTTAGTTATATGGGATGCTGAAAACTGAACCCAGTGCCTCACATATGCTAGGCAAGCACTCTACCACTGAGCCACAACCCTAGCCCCTAGTGAAATAATTTTATACAAACTATTTATCTGTTCAACTTTTGCAATGTTTTATGAATAAAGCCAGGGAAGCCAACTTCTGAGCGTTCCTATAACTCTTTTTTTCTGAAGGTTTCTGTATTGTTGTCTAAGTCTCAACTCTGCATCTGAAAAATATCCTCCTTCAGCTCCTCTTCTCTCCTGAGCACTTCCATGCTAGGCACCCAATATGTGCCAACTATTCCTTTTGACACTTTATGAGAAAGGCTTTATTACCTTCATATTGCAGAGAAAGGGACATAGTTTTCAGAGTTGTTAAGGTCAATATCACATAGAAATATTTCAGACTGATTTCTTTCTTTCTTTTTTTGTTGAAACCTTACATTCACTGCAACCCCAGAAGTTAAACTAAACCTCTTCCAATGAAACAGTTCTGCCCAATTAGTCACTCCTGGAGAAACCTGATATGCATATGAGATGATGAGAAAATGATTTTGAAGCACAGTCACTTTATTTAAATATCAACATATTGATTCTCCTATCACATTCTCATTAACAATAGCTTATGTCATTGTGATTGATATAAGTCTATCAGAACATACTGCAGGAATTCAGCTCACATGTTTGAAGCCAGATTGTGAGTGTGCACTAAGCAAGTGACAGGAAAAATCAGCCCCAAATCATTAAATCTTTTGCTTTAATAACTGCCTGACTAAATTAAAACAAAACTAAACAGAAGAAACTCCCCTCCAAACAAACACCAACATGAACAAAGGGACAAAATATATCAGGTGTACGGAATGGATTATATTACTATAGTATTTTTGCTGGTTTGTTTTTTTTAACTCATCTGCATTTATTATTCTTTAAAGCAGAATGTTGACTCGGACACTACATTTTTCCATTCACAAGCCTTATTGAGTTACTTTTTGAACAGCTTTGTAATACACCTCAGGGAAGCTTAAGCTTTGTATCTTGAAATACTTTTCTTTGGAAAACAAATCCTGGAGAGTGCTTCCTCGCCAGTTGTCTCAGTTTCACATACTTGGTTCTAGAGGACCAGTATACACACAGTGGGTAACCACAGGGCAAGGAAAGTTTAAAGAGTGGATCCTAATGAAATGAAACTCAAGCCATTTTAACCAATGTCTTTCTTTTAAACATCAAGGTCTATCTTGGAACACTTCAGGGACAAAAGATTTGGTCTGGTCTACTAAATGGTCTACAACTTGGTAGCGGAACACTTTACAAAGTTAAGGATAGGTTACATGTCTTAGAACAAACATCTCAACCTGTTAAAATGAGCCAATGTGGAACTAGAAAAAGCATTACTAGCTCTGCTTTAGTGCCTAAAATATCACAGTATCACTTAAAAGTACAAAGAAATCTTTTCTCCCCTTTAAATAGATATTGTCATGCCTCAGAGATTTTAATAAATGTTAACAAAAACAAAGAACAACAAAATCCTTGAAAATGTATCAGGAATAAAGGTGAAGTGGGGGACACAAGTAAGAATGGTTCTTCAGAAGCTTAGTTTACTTCTTCCATGCGCGATGAGTCCTTGTCTCCTTCTAAGGCAGCATCTCTTCCGATAAACAGCACTGTGATCATCCTCATCAATACCTAGACCAAATTTGATCATCCTGTAGATCCTGTTAGCATGGGTCTGAGGATCTTCCAAACCGAAGCCAGAAGACAGGAGTGCAGTTTTGTACAGCAAGATGACCAGATCTTTCACAGACTTATCATTCTTATCAGCCTCTGCCTTTAAATTACAGTGTGTGGGTTGATATTCTTCCTATTTCATAGAAACAAGTTGATGCAGTACATTTACATTATAAATCAAGGTATTTTAGTCAAGTTTAATTTGTATATGTGTGTACATATGTACATGTATATATCTATCATATATAGTTTAATAAATATTCTGATGTGTGTGTGTGTTTGTGTATATATATGTATCCACACTGACTTTCTGTCTTGAACTCCTTTCAGTTTTAATGGTGAGGAAATGAATAGCATCACTTAATTATGACCCAGTTCATTCTTGAGAAAATTAATCCATGATTGGAGAACAACAATCATAATTAAGCAAAAAGCTTTGAACAACCAATGCACTGGAACCAGAAATTGACAAAGTGAAAAGGAGCTCTAATAATTGTAATTAGGGGGAAGGAATGATATCAGCAGATGCCACACTACAAAATCCAGACCAGTCCAATTATTGGTGGCACATTACACCTGTAGGCAAATTACAGCGCTCAGTGCAAGAGAACTCTTGGAAAACTACTCACATCATATTCATTATTCATTTGGCTTTTGTGAGGTGAGCATCAGGTTAGTGAAGCTGCTGCTATGACTATAGAAGGCACTTTTTTGCCTTCAATCTCATAATTGAAATAGAATTAATAGCTCATCTAAGCCAGGTGTTGGATCACTTAATGGTCATGGTGAGGTAGAACCACATTCATGTCCCAGGCTGTGTCTTGCTAAACAATTTGTGGATGTCCACATATTAGGCACCCCCCACAACAACCATTTCAGTGTGTTTTAGCACCATATCAACCAGGAATATCCTCCTTTTATGTTGCCACATCCAGAAGATGTCTTAAAAAATGAACCAAATAACTGCCAATTACAATTCATATTCATACTATCTTTTGTCATTATCACATTATTTAGCCTTGAACAAGGCGATCCTAAATGTAACCTGAACCTATTTAAGGATAATAGTTAAAAATTTCTTAAATACTTTCATGAATTATCTGATTTTATCTTTACATAACTGTACAATAATTATTAAGTTTATTTTAAAGATAAAGAAACTGAAGTTTAGAGGATTCTAGTGCTTTTGGTTTAATCTAAAATCTAAAGGAAAACAACATTTAAAATGAAATCTGGGATGAGACCAATGCTTGTTCTTAGTACTCTGTACTACTTTTTCTGAAACGTCTAACTAAAATAACATGAAAAAGCTATTATATATACATAAAAAGTTGTTAACTAGCAACCATTGAGTGTCTCTCGGTGTATAAGGCACAAGAATAACAAAGAATACAATGGTTTAAAGACACACCTTTCCCTCAAAGGCACAGATTGTATTGTATGAGAAATAAGATGTGACCAAATATAACTACAATCTTGAATGCCAAGTATAATATACATAAAAGAACAGTGAAGTTTCAGATGTGAGAGCTAATACTGCTAGGCATAGGTTTAGGCAATGACTGTAATAAAAAGAAAAACCAGACCAAGTGTGTATTCCAGTACCTGTGTTTGGCTATTTACTTTTGTGTTTTCAGTAATGTAAGTCTATTTCATCGGTGAGATTTGTCTGATATTTTGTTGTTATTGTTAAATAAGTTGTTTAGTCCCCCCTCTTCCGTCCCCACCCTGGGATACTGACACTTGATTCCTCCTCTCTTTACCAGGTATATTGCTCCCATTTCTTAAAGGACACCTGGCTATGAAGGTCTTCCCTTTAGTAGATGCTGGCTGGATGTTTCTGTGATTCGCATATTCTATTATGTTGTTGTTGTTGCTCCTCCTCCTCCACCTCGTCCTCCTTCTTCTTTTTCTTCTTCTTTTCCTTTTAAACTTCAGCCACAGTAGAAATGTTCATTGTGTGGATGAACAGATTCTAGCAGGAATGGTAGGTACCCCATTCATTGGAATATACCTATAGATTTGAAATCCCTTTAAATGGAATTCTTGCCATGCATATTTTGAAGCTTGCATTGGGTAATTAGAAGAAAAACACTGCATAAGAATTGACTTTATATCTCACACTAGGAGCTGGACTTCATTTTGTGCTATTTTCTGAAGAACATCTCAACTGAAATCAAACTCATTCACAGTGAAGTTGATGTTTTGTCATTCACTATTAAAATGCTATGAATACTGTGAAGCTTATATATATATATATATATATATATATATATATATATATATATGAATGTAGATAGACCTATTATATATATGGAACCACAATAGGAGCCAGAGTTCATTGAGATTTCCTAAAAGCTAGTCAGATGGGAAGCCACATGAGTAGCACTAGGGTTGATTTTAATTATTCTGAACTTCAATTCAATGAGTTGCATAATGTAAAATCCATTAGTTACCTGCTGTGTACCTCTATTTAACTTATTCCTTAATTTTTCATTTTTTAATCTTTCAAAAGGATCAATGTGAGCCTGATTATCCTTAAAATGTCCCCTTTTCATTCAATTTTTTTTTTTTTTGCCACTGGGAACAATGGCCTGAAAATGAAGTCATACACACAGAGTTTTCACTCCATATTTTCTCTGCCTAACCCAATAGAACAGGAGGTACTATGGGGAAGAAAATATTCCAGGTTGACTACAGAATTTTCTGCCATAACGGAAATATTCTATGTTTTCCACTACTGAATGTGGTAGCCACTAGGTACATATAGCTATGAGGATTTGAAATATGGCTAATGTGAATACACATATGTTTGGGCAGTGAATTTCTAGATAGAATGATAGGCACAGAGAAACAGAGGCATGCATATTTGAAAATAAGACAACAATTTGTTAAAAGACTGGAACTTTTCTGAAAATGAAGCTGGACAACAGATTAAGGTGAGTGGGGAAAGACTCTTCAATGACAAGCTAAGTTGTTGGCTCAAACAGAGAAATTGGAGCCTGACAGTAATGTGATAAAAATTTATATTTCAGGAAAAATCTCCTTTTTATATACAAGAATTATATAAGGTAGAGGACAGGGAATCGATACAGGACAAATGATATAAAGAAACAAGTTAATATAATTAAATAAAAATTATAATAATGACAGTTGGAATAAAGTAATTAAAGGAATATTGCAAAGGTAGAATGACATGAAGGATAAATTGTATGTGTGTGTGTGTGTGTGTGTGTGTGTATACTTGTGTATTGGTGGGGTGTGAGAACATCATGAAGATGATGTTGATATTAATAGCTCAGGTAATAAATAGAAGATAATGATATGAAGGTTGGAGAGAAATACATTTTCAGAAAGTGTATCAGTAAGCTCTTGCTGAATAAAAATTACAGGCAACTCAGTGGCATTGATTATGTGTTTACAGGTTGACTAGGCTTTGGCTGAGCATTTTTTTAATAGAGTAAGACTGATAATACTACTTAGAAATAATTATCTAGTGCTTAGGATGTTTTTGGCCAGTTTCAGGTATTGTCAGCTTGGCTAACTGGCTCTGTTCCACATATCTCAACCTCTAGCTGGCATCTCTGAGCATATTCTCATGATAAAACATGTGGAGAAGCAGCAGAAACATCAAGTAGTTTTAATCATCTGTTGGTGGCAGTTTGCTGGTGGCCTATTGCCCAAAGCAACTCACGCCACCAAACTCAGTCCTAGTGGGAGGGCCTTACAAAGGGCATGAACAGAGAAAGACAGAAGACAGACCTGAAACACAATCACAATTCCATTGTTTTTCTTTGGCCAAAGTTACCTATATCTCTTGCAACTGAATGATACCATTTACTACTACCTAATCACTTTCAATAACCAATATGATCATTGATCATTACATGGAACTCAGAGTATAGAAACTCATGATTTACTTGAGGTCCAGGTAGACCTTCTTTTGATCCAGGTACCTATAAACTAAAAAGACAAGCTATCTTCTATTACAACTCACATATTCATAGCATTGTGAGAGAAGGACAAGATAACTATAACAGATCACATTATTTTACAAATAGAAGAATGGGAGACACATAATCTTTAATGAAGATTATATCATTCAGCTGAAAAAATGTTACTTGTTGGCACTACTTATTTTGGAAGTATGCTCCAAATTATGCCTGTATTTTTCCTCTTTTGGAGTGGCTCCTTGGATCATTATTCTCCAATGTTATCCCATGGGAGTAGGCTACGTATTCCAATGTTCTTCACACTTCATGCTTCTGCATGTGAGGTTCTCCTTCCTGGTGTATTGTCTTCATTTTATTTTCACTTATTAAAAGGCATTGGAAAATATACATTTTCAAATACTTCCTTAACCCGCTTCTTGCACATATATAAGAGCCTCAAGCCTTAGCAGATTATTTATTTATTTATTTTTATTAGTTGCTCAAAACATGACAATGATCTTGACATATCATATATCATACATTTGATTCAAATGGGGTATGAATTCTTATTTTTCTCATGTGTACAGATTGCAGGATCACATTGGTTATACAGACACGTTTATACATACTGCCATACTAGTGTCTGTGGTATTCTGCTGCCCTTCCTATCCCCTTCCTTAGCAGATTTTTGAAAAAAAAAATTTTTTGCAATAGGTTAATAGCACTTTTGCTAATATTTCTGTCTCTAATTTTGTGGCTTTACTATGAATTGAATGTAAATCCATTTAATGCTTAAAGGGGTACATAGAGAGTTTATTTTTGAGAGATATCTTCTTCTCTAGACTAAATCAATAAAATTTGACATGGCCTTAGATAATTTAGTATAGATGGCCCCTTTGGAAAAAAAAACTAACAGAGTTTTTAGTAAATGGCATCTTTTGCATTTTAGGTGTTATTCCAGATGAGTTTCTCTAAGCTTTGATTGTTGTCTTTTATTTTCTCCAATTACATCCTGCTTTAAAACATGTATTATATTAAGTTGTGTGCCAGACCTGGCTCATATTGACATGAATTATTTTTTTCTTGTGTGTCCCTGTGTGTTTCTACCGGATACAAAATGAGAAGCACATTCTTTTTTAAGCAGAAAGCGTTGTTACAGTTGCTAAATAAAATGGCCATTTGACTCACTGAGGTTGATCTAATAAGCTTGGAGTGTTTTCCTGATCCATGAAGAGGGTCTTAAGGGAAACTTGCCAAATTGCAACAACAAAATACAGCAGAGAAAGAATATCAGGAGATATTTGTTTATGAAATTGTTCAAGAAGGAAAAATGCATATGCATACACACACGCTTGTTTATTCTTTCTTATTAAGATTTTCAACTATTCTTTTTATAACTATATTGGGAAACATGTGGTTGGGAAAAAAAAGCTAAGCTCATTTGGACATAATTTTGTCAGCAAAGTAGTTTAAGAAAAAGAAAGCATCACTGAAAAACAATATAATGAGCAAGGACCATTTTTAAATTAGGTTTAAGCAAAAGTTTTCAAGAGAGCAAATATGGGCTCTTTTAACTTGTAATAAAAATAACTTATAGGCTGCTCAAGGACATAGCTCAAGTTGCCTATTGTAAGAGGCTTTATAGTCTGTAGAATCTTTGCTACAGAATAAGTTCAGTATTGTGTACCCTGTATTTATACTTGAAAATTGTAAATTTAGATTCCCTCATTGAAGAAATATTTTTAAGAAAATCTGCACTTCAGCATGTGACAGACACTCTCTACCTTGTGTTCTAATCACAGGATTTTGATAGTCCAACAATAATTTTAATTGACCAAGTTAAGTCAACAGCATTAACATTTAAATAAATAATATTTACCATAATCCTAGACTATCTACATTAATGCTGTTTGCATCCATTTCTTTTGATGTATTTTTATTTTACATTTTGTTCATTCTTATACAGCGCCACCTGGGAATAAAATTAATAATTGAAACTGTCCTGAGTCTCCAATGATTAGATGGTGAAGTGTGGTCTTAATGCTTTGTAATACAGGAACCAGGAGGCAAGGCAATGTCAGTCTGTTGAACACTATCCAAGGAAGAGGATCAAGGGTTACTGGGAGGGAATCATTTCTCATATTAGACGTTTCTGTTTAGCATGCCTTTGCTTTATCAATTACAAGCTTTGGGGAGTTGAATTTCTCAAACTTAGCAAAGAATAGCTTCTTTGATTTTTATCTCCGAGTAGAGGAAGTCTTCAGGGCTCGGCACCTCTGACTACTATTGTGGGACTGATCTAGTAGAGGAGCCTCCAGACCACTCTCCCATCGGACTCAATGAAGAATGAATCCAAAGGAACTGATCATTCAGCAAGCTCTTGGTCATCTTAGCGCTTTTTAAAATCATAGTTGGAAGAGAGAAAAAATAGTGTTAGGAAAGGAGAAATGGTAACAGATCCTATCCATCTTAGTCAGTTCAGTGGACTCTCACCAATTATTCTAGACTGGATGGTTTAAAGGATAAATACTTATTCCTCACAGTTCTGAAGGCTAGAAGTCTGAGATAAATGTGCCAGCATGGTCTGTTCTGGTGACAGCTTTTTTTGAGGATGCAGATATTCCACCCCTGTATCTTCACAAGGTGGAAAGATCATAAGTTAGCTCTCTGCTACTCTTCTTTTTTAAAATTTTTTTATTTGTTTTAATTAGTTATACATGACAGTAGAATGCATTTATGCACTTTGATATATAATACACAGATGGGATATAATTTTTCATTTTTCTGAGTGTACATGTTGCAGAATCATATTGGTCATGCAGTCACATATATACATACAGTAATAATGTCTGTTTCATTCTACTACCTTTCTGATCCCCACATCCTCTCCCCTCTCCTCCCTAATCTAAGGTAATGCTATTCTTCCCTAGTGTCCTCTGTCTTATTGTGAATTAGCATCCATATATTAGAGAAAACATTCCTCCTTTGGTGTTGGGGATTGACTTATTTTGTTTAGCGTGATATTCTCCAACTCCAACCATTTACTGGCAAATGCCATAATTTTACTCTTCTTTAAAACTGAGTAATATTCCATTGAGTATTTATACCACATTTTCTTTATCCATTCATCTACTAAGGGACACCTAGTTGGTTCCATAGTCTAGCTATTGTAAATTGAGCTGCTATAAACATTGATGCAGCTGTGTCACTATAATATGCTGATTTTAAGTCCTTTGTGTATAAATCAAGGGGTGGGATAACTGGGTCAAATGGTGGTTCCATTCCCAATTTTCTGAAGAATCTCCATACTGCTTTCCATAGTGGATAACTGGGTCAAATGGTGGTTCCATTCCCAATTTTCTGAAGAATCTCCATACTGCTTTCCAATTTGCAGTCCCAACAGCAATGTATGAGTGTACCATTTTCACCACATCCTTGCCCACATTTTTTGTTGCCTGTATTCTTATAAGAGCATTAAACACACTCAGGAGAGTTCTACACTTATGAACTAATTACCTCTCAAGGGCTCCACCTCAAAATTCTTTTACTTTGGGGATTAATTTTAACCTGTGAATTTCAGAAGGACACAAGCATTTCGTCCTTGGCATTATCATTAAAAAGTGGCTTGGTAGGTTTTGAATGGCCACAAGTTCTTTGCATTGACTCCCATTAAAAGATGGAATTTCTCTTTCCACTTCTAGATTCCAGGCTAGTTTTATTTTTTTGCTTTAACCAGTAGAGTAAAGCAGAAAGGTATTAAACTGAGTTTGCAAGAGTTCTTGAAATGTCTTATCATCTTCCATGTCCATATGGTTCTGGCCTCCTCAAATGTGGCACTATGACTTAAAACACTGAATTCTGCAGTGTTTAATTTTACTTAATTTAAATAGCCACATGTGGCTACTGGATTCCATTTTGGACAGGACAGGTAGACGACAGAATTATAGATGATTATCTTCCTTTTGTAATTTAAACTTTTTAATTTTCCTGCAATGAAAAACCAGTGTTTTTGCACTACAGAAAAAAAGTCTGTTTTGCTTTCATTTAAGACTTTACAGACTGTTGGTATATATTTTCTTCTTTAGAAGATTATTCTAAAAATAAAATGGAGCTAAATAAAGTGAGTGACATGGGAAAATAAAGAACACTTAAGATGTTGCTGCAATCTAAGAAAGCACAAGCAAAGATGCCACAGATTCACAGTCCAGTCCAAAGACTTTGCCAATCTGAAGACCTATAATGAAGGCCATCTTAGCCACTTAGTCCCATTTAAACCACCAGATGGCTAAAGTCACATGAGTCACCCAGGTGGACCATAGCCAAGGCCAAATTGTGGGCCTGCAGAGGAGAAGTGAGCAAATAAAATGTTACTTTAAGTCACTAAATTTAGAGGTAGTTTGTCATGTAGCAATAGGCAATTAATACAAGTGAGATTTGGCCTTTTAATCTTTAGCTCTAAGGATTAAAAATAAATAAAAGATAATGTCATAGGCTCTGCATGAACTTTAAATGTGGGTAAACGTATCCAGCAGGGACCATGGACAAAAGTGTTCCAAATTTGACAAATTAGTTACCCACATTTGACTGAACATCTCTTTGTTGGGTAGGTGGTGGAAAAAATGTAAAGGAAAAGGTCAGAAAGGAGAAACAACTTCATCCCTGGTCTCTACAGATTTCTCCTGCATTAGGCTATTATCTTCTGAAGGTGGGGGGTCATTTTATTATTTAATTTGTATTTTTTTAAATGCCTATCCCTGTGGATTGCATATAGTAGACCCAAAAACTAGTTATTGGATTAATTTTCTTTTTTATCCTCTAGCTCTGAAGTTCAATAACTTTTATGCTTTTTTACTTTATTTTATTCACATTGAAAAATATGAATGAGCTTGACCAGGAGCACCTAACTAATTCCTGGCATAACAGACATTCTAATAAAGATTTTCTGATTTCTTATCTAGTGTCATGTACTAATAGCATATGCCACACCTATAAATATAGGATTCTGAAATAGGGCACATAATTATCAATTGGTGATGGAAGCTAATACATTCTATATGAAAATTTCCCATATAAAAAAACAGAAAAGAAAAAAATTTTTTTATTAAATTGTTAGTGTTGGTCACTGATAATGCTATAGAGCCCAGTCTTGATTCATATATATTCCAAAACAAATTTAACTTTTTCTTGTTACAGCCTGTGTGGTTTAGGGGTAAAATCACTTGTCTGGGTGGGCTCCAATTTTTACTTATGTATCCTGGAGAAAATAACAATAGCTGTCCCTTAAAATAATAAGGACTCAATGAAATAAAATATGAAGATATTTACCACAACCACCAAAATAACACTTATGTACTTACTGTTCGTTCTCTAGATAATAGACATTGATCAAATACTTTACCTATATCAATGTACATAATATGAGCATATGAGCACCATGCAGCAAGCACTATGTCTTATACCTGCTTCACAGATGAGAAAAATAAAGCAGAAGTGGATAAATAATTTGTTCAAATCACTAAGTCCCAAGTTTTCAACTCTCTAAAATAATAGATTCAAAATTACCATAAGTGGTGTATCTATTGCTCAAATTTTAATAGGTATTCCACATCTGGGATGATGCAACAAAAAGATCACACTAGGCTCCTGCTAACATTTATAGGACTGAGTTCAAGTATGTCTATGTAGTAGGCTCCATACTCTGTGTCTAAAATAATAACAATAAAATAAAACAAAACAGAAAATAGTAGTGCATTGCGGAATTTATATTTCTATAAAATAAAATAAAATAAAGTTTTCAGGTCTATTTTTCCAAACCCTTGTTCAAAAAAGAGAGGTGGCTATGTGGGAAAACAGTTCATGTGATTTTTTTAAGTGTATTATGGTTTGGATGTGAGGTGTCCCCCAAAAGCTCATGTGTGAGACAATGCAAGAAACTTCAGACAAGAAATGATTGGGTTATGAGAGTCTTAACCCAATCAGTGAATTAATCACCTGATGGGATTAACTGGGTGGTAACTGAAGGTGGGTAGGGTGTAGCAGGAAGAGGTGGACATGGAGGTGTGCCAATATGATATATATTTTTTAATCTGGCAAGTGAAGTCTCTCTCTCTGCTTTATGATTATCCTGTGAGCTGTTTCCTTCCACCACACTCTTCTGCCAAGATGTTCTGCCTCACCTCAAGCTCTGAGGAATGGACAGAGACCGGTGAAACTGTGAGCTCCCAAATAAAATTTTCCTCCACTAAAGTTGGTCTTGTCAGGTCTTTTAGTCTCAGCAATAAAAAGGCTGACTAAATCAAAGTGCTGTGCTGCTATTGTCTCAGTCATATGAACAAGGGAAAAAAAAGATTTATATAATTGATAGAAATGTGAGAAGTCTCTAAATATTTAAATTTTACAACTGCAGTGGTTCCCTCTGCCTGGCTCATATTCTAGTGCAGAGATTAAGAGCTCCTCTTCTTGGGATTAGCTTTGCAACCTGAGGCTAAACACAAATTGATCACTGTCATATACAGCCTGAGTGGAATAAAAAAAACCGTATGGTACAAGGCAAAGTAGGAACTCAACCTTGTATCCAGGAACAACAAGATCCACCTACTCCTGGGATGGGGACTGTTCATGCCAAACTGCGGAGCAGGCTGTCCTCTGGAGCAGCTCAGTCTTACACCGTAGGATTTCTGGGTTACTCTATTTGACACTCAGAATGGCACCAGATGGGCAGAGTGTGGGAGACAGCAAAGTTATCTGGGAACCTTGTCTGTCTAGACCCCATTTCAGATAACCTGGGACATCTATCTTTAAGCAAGTATCACCTGACTTAAAGCAAACTTTCTCTGGTTCCTAGGAGCAGGGGTTATTTCTCTACCCTGACTTTACTTCCTCTTGCCCACATTCCTTCCCAGTCTGGAATTATCTGATCTGCCCAGAGGACTCCTTTAGCTTTTGTCCTTTCTTCTACTTTTTCCCTCTGTTTCTTTATTTTCAAAACATGTTTTCATGAGGCCCAGAGGGAAAACAAATTCTTTGCATTTCAATGTTTGGGATGTGAGTGTCCCTGTAACCATGAGGTCATGGAAAAGAGGACCTTCCTTCCAGGTTCATCCAACAGTGATACAGGATCAAAACCTGGGTACTGGTGGGACTATTTAGGAATTCCTATGAGGCTCCAGATCCATGCTCTGAAATACTACAATGTGTTGTCTTTTAGCAAGATTATCCAGAAGTGTTAGAGGGATTCATCTCTATCTTCCAGATAAAGGCTTTTGAGAAAGACTTATGGGAACTTCTGAGCCAATAATAGAACTCAGTGGACTCATTACATTATAGTCATGCTGCCTAGGAGAATAAATTACAGAAACCTTTTTTCCTTTTAAATCTACGATGTGATTGCATTGCTATTTAAATTGCAATCTGAAAACGAAACAGCATTGTGTTTTGAGTCACTAAAACTGTGCCAAAAACTGATGTGGAGTAGAGGATTATGAGTGGCAAGAGGGAGTTGACTCAGTAATTACATAATTTCTGTTTTCACATTTAAACTGTTTCCATCTCTAGGCTTCCTCCATGTGAACCTGTGAATCAATTGCATCTTTAAAAAAGTTACACACTCATGCTTCTCTTCTACAACAAATTCAGTCACAGTACCATTGACACCCCACAGTGACATCTAGTACTATATACTTATTGCTGAATAGAAGAGAGCTTTAAATGCAACTAAAATGTATCATGAAAGTAAATTAATAGAACACATATTGTGATCCCGAATTCTTGATTGACTTTTATCATTTTTATTTGCTCACTCACCACAGGGAGTGCCATCACCATGGAATTAACATGTTCCACCTTATTAAATAAAACTTAGAGAGTTATGGATTCTGAATCTTTCACTAATGCTATTTATGATGAGGATCTCATAATTCATTTTCTTGAAATTATTTTATAATCTAAAATCTGAATGTATTTAAAGAATCATGTGATATGAGTGTTCTTGTCTTTTTATTGGTGACATGTTTAGCAGGAATATAGAAGATCTTATTATAGTTTTTCTGACTCTACAATTTTGGAACTCATTGTATTTCAGATTAATGGTATTGTTTTGTGTTGTCATTAATGGTGAGTGGGACAAGGAAAGAAAAGTGATGTTTCTATGATTAGATTCTAGCCCCAGGTATATATGACATTGTTCGAGAAGATATTGTTCACAGAAACTTTTGTTGTCTCAGATTCATTCAACAATGATATAGTTATTCTGAGGTTGAATACAGGATCCAAGGAAAAAGTTCTTTAAATAAATATAAAAGTAAAAATATAAGAATAGCAGTTAACACTTATTGAGTGCTTGCTGTGTACCTGGTCCTGGCATTGTTCAAGGTACTTCACATACACTATCTAATTTTTCAGCAACACATGCTACAGGTGCTGACGTGTATTGAAACATATTCTGGACCCTTTGCTCTTGGGATTTCTGAAGCAAGGAGATAGAGTGGGGTGGGGTCTAGCTCTAGCTCTTACAATCTTAATTTGATTAAAAAGCATTAGCAAGGAAAATAAAATGTCTTTTTCAGACTTTGCAAAGAACTTAGAGGGAGAAAAGTAAATGGTGAGTAGTGAGAAAAACTTAACCTGTAGTACCCTAGATGTTCTTTTACATGAACTCATGGATTAAAATGTGATCTATATATATCTCCATTCTTTATTTTGACCTTATTCAATAATTTTTCTAATGAAAAATATAGTCATAAATATGAAAAAACCCAGACTCTGATTATAGTAGTAAGAAATTTAAAAATACTTCTTAAATGGAGAAATTACTACACATATGTAAGATTAAATATTACTTAAATATGACTGCTTATAGGGCCAAAAATATTTACTCTAACTATTAAGAAAGAAAATTAAGATGTGAACAAAATGAAAAATGAATTATATATAATACTTTTATACGATACAAATG
This sequence comes from Ictidomys tridecemlineatus, assembly GCF_052094955.1. NCBI lineage: Eukaryota > Metazoa > Chordata > Mammalia > Rodentia > Sciuridae > Ictidomys > Ictidomys tridecemlineatus. The sequence goes on along the minus strand of NC_135480.1, from coordinate 27,655,795 downwards.
CAGGTTTAACAAAAAAATTAGGACAGTGTTTTTAAAAGTCCTAGAAAGTTGGATAAATTGATTTCATTAAGAATATACTTGCAAATAAAATGATTCGAACAAAGAAAAGCCAAAGGGTTCAACCCAAAATGTAATCTTCAATGAATAATACAGAATGCCTTAGTTGATAAACCTTGAATTTGATTTTCAGTCCGTCAGTTGCCATGGTCTATGAGTTAAGGCATCCTTGGGGCTTCCCATGTGGTTAACACTGTGTTTAACATACAGCTCTTTTTTAATGATTTTAGTTTATATTAGATTTTTCATTGCCCAAAGTATAATCTAATCCAGAACACCCTACTTCCTAAGTAAAACTCCTGTTCAGTCTGAATTGCCCCAGGATATCATATATGAGTTTTTTAATCACTCCCAAACTTTCCATCTTGGTTTAAAGTACTAGGTGTCTGTCCTTATCATTATTTAGATCTACCATTATAGGTGCTATTAGATTAGAGAATATCATATTTCCCTAGGGAAAGGAGCAAGAAAAAATATCAACATTCTGGAATAACAAAAATGCTAAGGCATTTTTTCCATATATATATAGCAAACCATTTAAGCTTCTACTCAAACCACCTTAGGGAGTGGCTTAATTGAAATAACAACAGGCCTGTGCCTCCAGTACCTCCACCCACTGCAATTGCAACATATTTGGAAACCAAGAAGGAGAACCAAAGAAGCCCAAGGTATCAACTGACCTATATAGCTACAGTTGCAAAAATGCTTCCAGAATGTTTGAGCCATCTGCAAATTTACCCTTCATTCCACAAGGTGGGGGTGTTTTCTACACAACAAGAGAGCCAGAGATTCTCACGCTCCCATCCTATTTCCAGGATAAGAAAATAATATTAATTTGTCCTTAATGGGGAGGAAAAGACATCATCTAACGCAAAGTAGGAGAGAAATGTTGTTGGCAAACTTTGTTTTCTTATCCTAAGCCATGCTTAATGCAAACATAAATTTGAAAGAAAGACAGATGTGTGGCTTATCCAAGAAAATTAAGTAACATGAACAATTATATAATTTGTTTACACGTATTTATATTTTATATGCCAGGCAGTGCTCCTTTGCCTGAATATAGTGACTTGAACAAATTAGTGAAAAACCAATAAACAAAAAGACTACCAGCAAAAGCCATCCATGTAGCTCTTATTCCATTAGGGGCTGTGGAAAAGACTATTGAGTTAAAGGTGAAACAAAGAAACAAATTGGGTAAGCATATTATATGATGATAGATTCAAGGTAGAAAACATAAGGGATGAAGGATGCCTGGGGTGGGGATTGAGAATGTGTGACAGTTCAATAAAGGGGCACAGTTCCCTAATGGATTGGATGTGGATGTGAGGGAAATAGTAACTTCTAGGTAGTTAGACATATTACATTGTCTGACAGTTTTCAATCTATAAAAATCACTTCTAAATAAAAATTTGGTTTGGGACCTTTTCTATCTTTTGGAGAGCCAGTCTTCTTGGCAGTTTTGTGACCTTGGGCAAAGTTCTTAAGTAATGTGTGTTTTGACTTCCTTCTATGCAAAATGTGGGTATTCTTTAACACATGAAGGTTTCGGAGGATACAATGACGTAACATGTTCCATGTAATGGTTTCGTTTAGATCATACAATGATCTAGTAGTATATTTTCACTAACCCCACTCTCAAGATCGGAATCTGTAATCAAAATCGCTCAGTCTGCTCTAAAGTGCCTCTCTAGTACTCTGTGACCCTTCAAACGCCCAAAGCTCAGATAAGGAGGGAATTATGACCATGTAGATTGCCTCTCCCCACTGGAAAATGGGTGTGTTGGGAGAGATGGGGGAAGCAAAATAAGAAACAGATGGTGGAATAAGCAAATGATCCCACTGATTTCTCCATCAGTCAGACCTATCCTTTCTCCTTAATTATTCATTGGGGCTGGAAGATATTCCCATGAGGCCTTGTCTTGCTGGAATAGACCTACATCTCTGGAATAGACTCAGTACCATCCTGAACTTGGTGACATTATCTGGCAGACAGAAACTAATGTAAAGAGAGATTACCAACAACCAAAAACAAGGCAGCAACAAAGAGAAAGAGCATGTCGCAATATCAGCTTCACCTGTGGTTCTTGGGCCCACAGTGGGAAGATTTCCACTATGCTACTTCCTGACCATCTTCTACCTAACATTGCTTTCACCTTTTTCCACCAGTGAGATTGTTATTCCACTGATGAGATTGATTTCACTACGGAAACTGGCAAAAGCTCACGGACTTCCAAATTGAAGAGATTGGAAGAGGCACAGCTTGAGTGCTGGTGAAACTGGTTCAATTAACATAGGTATTTAGTATCTATAATGTGACTTGGCTGCTTGGGTACTGCTGTGTTTTGAATAAGGGTCTCCCAAAGGCCCATGTGTTAAAAGTGGTCAGGATGATGCTCCTGGGAGATGGTGGAACCTTTAAGAGGAGGGGCCTAGTGGGAGGTCCTTCAGACACTGGAAGCCTGTCTTTAAAGAGGATTGTGGGATTCTCTTCCTGTTTCTTCCTTTTTGCTTTCTGTTCATGATGTGAGCAGTTCTGCTTCACCCTGCACTTCACTGTGGTGCATGCCTTTTGCCCGAGGCCCCATGCAACAGAGCTACCTGGTCCTGGATAGAAATATCCAAACTGTAAGTCCCAATCAACTTGTTTTCTTTATAAGTTAATTATCTCAAATATTTTGTTATAATAAAACTAATATAGGAACCAGTGTCGTAAGCCATATCTACAGGTAGGAAAGGAACTCATGTCTTTAAAGATAAAAGAATAAGATGTTTACATAAGTATAATATGGTGTATCATAAAACTAAGTTCTGTGCTTCAAAAGGAAAATAATTACATCTGACTTAAGGACTCATATAAGACATTATGTAGGTAGTTTAAGTTGTGTTTTGAAGAGTTATACCATCCAGATAGATACAGAGAAGACTAAAAAAAGGGTATAGAGGTACTCTCCAAGTTCCATCTTGGTATATGTAGCTCTCTTTGGGTAGAAATTGTAATATTTGGTTAGTAAGACTGTTGGAAAACTGAGTTCATAGTTGTCAACAAGATCACATATGACTAAATATCAAATGCCAAACTTTTACAAACAATTTTTCTCTTGTTTTTTGGTTAAGACCTTTTCCACATCACCAAGTGTTTTAAATACCTTCCTTATAAAAGCATTGTTTTCTTAAAGTTACACATATAACATAAGAGCAAGTGTGAATATTAAGAAAAAATGTGTGTCTATAATCAGACTTTGTTCTTGGGTGTCTGATTTTGGTACTGGGAATCGAACGCAGGACATTTTGCATGTTATGCACATGCGGCACCACTGAGAAACGCTGCCAACCAAAATCTTTGTTCACAATGCAGAGGTAGAATTCTCCAGGGATCACAATTGATAAACTTATGGAGCTTCGTAATGCAGACTGGTCAGCGCTTAAAAGCCTTCTTCAAGGTTTATTAATTCTAACATTTTATAAGCAATAATATTGACCAATTCTAGAATATAAATTCCAATGTCCAGTACCAATAAAATCTTCTTTGAAAATATGGAAGATGAAACAATTCCAGCTCTATGAACCTACATATATTTGAATGAAAATACTTGAAAACATCTTTAGTTAAAAAAAATGTGCAATATTATCAAAGACACAGGTTAAGAGCCAGGTTTTAAAGAGTCATATGAGTACAATCAAAGGAAATAAAAAAAAAAAAAAACTGATGTAGAGACCAAAATAGCATTGAAATACCACTGACCACAGACTTTTGATTTTTAAACTTTTAATGCCTCCCTATGAGTTTGCCACTGAACATGAACTTGGGTTCAGTAGGCTACTTAGGTGAAAAAAACCCAATCTAAAGTTAGAACTACTGATCTGAATCTCTGCTAAGAAATCAAGACCGCAAATGTAGATAAGATAATTACCTACACAGAGATGATAATGGAACTTTGGGTGTGATTGGCATAAAAAAATAAGTGGTTACATTGAATATAGCAGTGATGATCAATTTTAAGGTTTTCCAAGATTTCCCAGCAGGTGTTTTAAAAACACAGCTCACAGTAATCCCAAGAGCTCAGGAGGCTGAAGCAGGAGGATCTCAAGTTCAAAGCCATCCTCAGCAATAGTGAGGTACTAAGCAACTCGGTGAGACTCTGTCTTTAAATAAAAATATAAAATAGGACTGGGTATGTGGCTCAGTGGTCAAGTGCCCCTGAGTTCAGTCACCGGTACCCTCCACCAAAAACAAAAAACAGAAAACAAAACAACAACAACAACAACAACAAAAAACACAGCTCACAGGATGAATTCTAGACATACCGGATCAGAATTTTGGGTTGAACAGTGCAACTCAGCAATTTACTCAGTATACAAAAGGTATCACCAAGGAAGTATGCATCAGACATTTAAAAACTGAAAAAAAAATGTACTTTAAAAATACAAGTTGGAAAACAGACCATCCCCTCCATATATACATAAGTATATATATACTTATCTATTTATTTATTTATGGGCTCTGTCTTTTGCATTGTAAGAGTCACAGGAAAGTCAAATTAGGGGTGCTTTTGAATATACACTCTTATTTGATGAATTCTCTAATTTTTACTGTAAAGGAAGAATTATTCATATAAGCACTTTCATCATTCTGTTTTACAAGGTGTAAATGAACTAAAGTCTTCACAACAACTCTAGGGGATTAACCGTTTCTCACATAGTTTGTGAACAAATATCTTTTAAAAAATATGTTGTTAGTTGTTGATGGACACACTACCTTTATTTTATTTATTTATATGTGGTGCTAAGGATCAAACTCAGTGCCTCACACATGCCAGGCAAGTACTCCACCACTGAGCCACAACCCCAGCTCCAAGAACAAATATCTTAACATAGAAACCTGCTTGTTAACAGCTAGCTCTATGGAGAAACAAATCACTCAGTAGTAAAAAGGGATGTCATTAAGAAATAGGAATATTTTAATCGATGGAGATTGTTTTGATTACATTGAATAGTAATACTTTCTGTTTTTGTTAACAGCTGTTTCGGGTTTTATTTTCTTCTGGTTGTAGGAGGACATTTGATAGAGAGATTCTTCATCCTTAACATGCTTTGTTATTAAACCTTCTTGCTAGAAGTTGCTAAAGTCAAATATCTGCTCAGGGATTCTAAACTTGGAGGTACTCACATCCTCTAAATTATAAATGGTGTCTCAAGACTCACTCGTGTTTCCACTTTAAGATACTGCTAAAGTTCTAGTGCGCATGCTCTTCCCGTTCCCACCAGACCTCTGGAATAATCATAAGAGTCTGAAGGATTATGCTGTTAACTAGACTAAACGAAGCACCACCTTTTAAATTCTGGAAACTGGTTTTCACTCATATAAGCATTTAAAGTTGCATTTTGGTATTAAAGTCCTTGTAATATGCCCCTGGTATCTCCTTTGCCCTGAGAAATTTTCAAGCTTTAATGTTTAGTAACTTTGAGAAATAAAAATTTTCTTGTTTTACTTGTAATCCTCTCACAAAACATAAGCTTATTCTCAGAGGCCTAATTATTTTAAGGGGGGGAAGCGGGGAGGAGAGAGAGACACCCCTAAATATGATTGTATAATGTTTTACAAAAAGACATTTGGGATTAAACACCTAACAGCTTTGAACAGGAATGTTACAATGGAGATGAAGCATTCCCAAAGCAAAAGTCAATAATACGAGGTATGTGGACATAGGGCAGGTGATAGCAGTTATTTTGCTACTGATGAATTTATTTGGGATTACTTGATGTAACAGTTTGCTCTTGTGCTTGGTTTTTATTTTTCTCCTTTCAAAACAGGAGAAAAACATCATAAAGGCCTATCATGATATAATAAAAATTTATGTTGGAAATTTCCTATTTGGAAATTGAAAAACAAGATGAAAAGTATTTTTAAAAATTTGTTCTCAGCAAGTGTGTATCAAATTCTTATTCTCAATATTATTCTAGATGCTGCATGTCCTTCAGGACAGACATTGTCACTATTTTCATGACATTTACCTTCTGGAGAGAAGAAACACATGAAAAAAAATCATAAATATGGAAATTATTAGAATGAGAGATACAGGGCTTGAAGGAAACTCCTGACAAAACTGAAGTGTACTAGCCACTCTGTCAAGGTGATATAGCGGGGTGGGGTATGAGGCAGGTGGAAAGCACGTTCTAAGTTGTGAAGTTTAAGAAAAGCTGTGGTGCTCTGGAGGGTGATGGAAGTTTAGAAGGACTGGCAATGGGGTCCCAGTGCTAGAAGCACTGGAGGTGGTTTTGGAGATTAGTAAAATGGCCACAAGCAGGTATGGAAGGGTGCCTGAGAGAGAAAGGCCCCAGGTGAAGATTATTCAGGCAGGAGAGAGCCAAGCTCTTGGATGTATTGTGAGCTACTTTCCATAATCTCATGAAGATACTGGAGTGGGGCTCATAGAGATGGGAGGCGATCAGCTAAAATGGATGAGGTGAGACCATGAGTGGTTTAGGTTAAACAGGGGTGCACGAAATAGAAGGATAAGTAGTACGTCCTTCTCCTTGCCTGGAAAACTTATTATGAATTCCTGGAGTCCTCATTTTCTATTTCAAAAATATGGATGTCCTCTTGAATTCTTCCTTTCACCCACAGGCTCATGAACTCTGAAAGTTCTTTCAGCATGATAGGTAACAAAAATGATTATGTCTTCTATTTATCTTTGATCACTAATTCCTCATTTTATAGTTTGGAGGTGTGTTTTTGGGTTTTGGGATAAAGTTGGTAAAACAGGTTTTTTTTTTTTTCTTGTTTAATTTCTTCTCAACTCTTTCACAGGTAGCCTCTAAAATTTCTTGGATATACAGGTAGAAAGTAACCTTCATATATCTACCTTTGAGTACTCGGTCATAAATGAAGTAGGAAGATTCTCACTTTAGTATCTCACTGCTTACATAGTTGGTTCACTCTGTTTACTACTGTCTCTTGTGCAAGACCTTCATTTAAGCATGTCTGACTGGATACAAAAAGCGTAAATGAAGTAGATTGAACTTCCTGACTATGCTCTACAATATCTCACATCCCATATGGTCTCTGGAACATTACCACTCTACCAGCCAGATGTGGTACCTAATTCACTCTCCTTGAATCTGGCCGGGCTTGTGATTAATTTGTAAACTATTGAATTTAGCAGAAGTGATGCAACATGACTTTTAAGACCTGGTCATAAAAAAAAAAATACAATTTCTGTCTTATTAGCTGGAGACTTACCCTTGGCGTGCTGAGCCATGATATAGGGATTATGTTGAGTGACCATGCTGTGAGGAAATTTGGGCCTCAAGGAGAGACTATATGAGGTTCTGGTCAACAGCACCAGCTGTGGTCCCAGAAAACAGCCAGTGCCAACAGCCAGACACCTTTAGATAACCCCAGAGTGCTTTATTCAAGCCATCTGGCCTTTACCTGTCTCTAGACGAGGCTTTAGACATCAAGGGGAAGAGCTAAGTTCTTCTCACTGTGTTCTCTAGCCATTGCAGACTCACAGCAAATGTGAACTTCATTCTTCAAAAAAGTTGTTATTTTGGCAATGGGGGTAGGAAAAATGGTGGCATGAAAAGGACATCATTACCCTAAATATATGTATGATTGCACAAATAGTGGGATTCTTTATCATATACAGATAAACAAAAAGTGTGCTCTATTTGTATATAATGAAATAAAATGCATTCTGCTGTCATATATAGGATTTTTTTTTTTTTTGGGAAAAAAATTTAAAAGAATCCATAACCCCGGTCTAGTTGTGAGAAAGATACCGGACAGATCCCAGTAGAGAGACATGCAATAGAGACCTGACCAGTGCTCTTTACCACTGTCAGGGTCATCAATAAGCAAAGTCAGAAATGGTCACAGCTATGAATGAGAAGCCTAAGAAGACTTGACAACCAAGTGTCCCATGCTGTCCTGGATGGGATCCTGCACAGACAGTGGGAACTAGGTTAAAAAGAGTTGAGGATAATGTGGCAATATTGGCTCATCATTTGTAACAAATGTACCATACTAAAGTGAAATGTTAATCATAGGGAAACTTGTCCAGTTGGTGGAGTAGATAGAAAGCTGTATGATTTTCTTAATCTGAAATATTTTTAAAAATAAAGTCTTTTAATTAAAAAAGTCATTACTTTAAAGTAGTTTGTTATGCAGCAATAGTAACTGCAGCAGTTAATGTGATTCTCAAATGCTGTAGTTGCAGATGAGAATTATATGCACCAATGTTTAAATCAGACATACTATCGTAGACAACAAAGATTTAATTTAAAAAAAAAGAATGTTCAGGAATGTCAAGTCCATTTATTTTTCTGTTTATGCCACTGGTCAAGATGAGATTAGAAATATAGGGTAAAGAGAGATTATTGCTAAGTGAAATAAGCCAAACTCCCAAAACCAAAGCCTGAATGTTTTCTCTGATAAGCAGATGCTGATCCATAATGGGGGAGGGTAGGGAAGAATGAAGGAACAACGTTGGATTGGGCAGAGGGGATTGAGGGGCAGGAAGAGAGTATAGGGATGGGAAGGAAGGTGTAATGAGACGAACATTATTACCCTATATACATGTATGACTGCACTACTGGTGTGACTCTGCAACAGGTACAGCCAGATTTAGACATAAGAAGTTGTGCTCTATTTGTGTACAATGTGTCAAAATGCATTCTACTTAGATTTATTCTAAGAATAAATCTATTTTTAAAAGATTTATTCTTCTTAGTTACATGAGTAACTAAGAAGAATAAATCTTTTAAAAATGAAAAAAAGAGATATTATTGGCTCTAATTAAATGTACTTGAATCTATCCTTTGTAAAGAAATAGGAAATACTCTAATTCCTAGAATTTCTTCATAAAGTCATCAATTTTCAGGCTGATTTCATTCATTGTGTTTTACATCAAAAAATGGGGGGAAAAAAAGGCCTGGAACACTAGGTGACCAATGGATACTTTATTTTATAATGCTGCAAAAGATAGGCCATAAATAAATCCTGGACTCTGAGAAACTCACTGAATTATTCATAATAAAATGAACTTGTTTATTGTCTCATCTTTTTTTTTTCATTCCTAGATCGTAGAGGAATATAATTGTGTGTTGTGTTAAGACTTAATCAAAAGGAAGAAAAGCAGACGGTCACATAATGATAATTTTAATAATCCAAATTGTTTCACATTCCCCAGGGAGTTCTTTAGATTTGGTGTAATATTCCGTGTGTCACCCTTCCATGACACTAAGTCTGTAGCTTCTAGTTCCTTAATACTGTTTACAATCATCAGGCATTTGTTTTGTCCCTCTCTCTCTGCAAGGGGATTCACAAGCAGAGGATCAGATCAATCAAAGTTATGCAAAACAATTCAGAAATGATAGATGAGGCTCAGTCCCTTCCTCTTGCAAAGTAATGAAATACATTTTTGATCAGAGGAGAGAAAATTGAGAGGTCACATGTGGTTCTTGTCACTCATCTTTATTGAGCAATATTATGTGATAGTTTAAATAACAGGCAGATTTTCCACAGCATATGTATGCCATCAATGCAAATTTAATTTATTGGAATCTCACAAAATCCTGTTAGCCTGATATAAATACAGTAATCATGAAATGTTGCCTACATGGCTAATTAAAGAGTATTTTCTCTATAGAACCATGTGCCATTTAATAACCATTCCTCTTCCGTAGCACTGTAATGCATTGATGATAGGGTATGTTGCTTTGCCAGCTCTTTTGATTATGCCATTTCTCCAATATGGAAGAATTTTTATTCACAAACTATGAAAAATGTTACCATCATTTAAAAAGAGCAATTGATATTAGCCTCATTAAACTACGTTGAATTCCAGGAGATTTGAATGATTTCATATCTGTAATTTTTTCAAGAAATATTTTGAAGAATTGGCATCAAGGTGGTAACTTTGAAATATAGACAGAAAGGCTCAATGTCAGTAGAGGGGCTCTGACTTGTGGTTTCCCTTCTTGTGGCTCTTTTCTCCTGGTTGACATTCTTGCTTACTACATCTTCAAGTGCTGGGGTGTCAGAAGACAAAAGAATGAAAAGTGAACATAGCAAGCGCTGCAGTGGGTAGAAAAATGAATCCAAAATGGCCCTTGACTTGAATCCTCTTTAAATCTAGAACAGGAAGCGAGATGGGCAGTAATTACCATAAAATGAGGACATGGAACTGTGAATGACCTCTGTGGCCTTCTGGCCTTCTTTCTTGGACTCTCAGGTCACTTCAGGCTGCTGTGCACACAATAGCCAGAGAGATCTTAAGGCTCAAAGAGGGTGATGTTTAACCCTATGGGGCCTCCAGCCATGGTCGTGCCTCAGTCTCTCCCTCAAGTTTCCCCACAGCGGTGCTGTCCTTGGAAGGTGATGGCGTGGGTCAGAATCACATTGTTGGGACTACAGCGCTCTACTGTACCCTGCATTAATTGAGTGAGTTTAAAATGAACCTAAAGTGCAAAGTCAGTCACAAAAGATAGGAGAATATGTGGCCTCTGTGGAGATTGGTCATTTCCACTACTTTGAAAGTATTGATGATATGGATGGATCGGGAGTAGCCATGTAAAATTCATACTTCCTTCATTTTTAGTGAATAGAGCTCCTTCTAGGAAAGGTTGCTTTCTAAAGAACAGAAACTGTAAACCCTAAAGGAATGTTAGCAACCCAATCCAGAAAAATAAATGTGTACAAACACATGTTAGACTTCAGATACCTGAGCTGTTTGATGAATTGTAGTGTCTCTTTATTAAATGGAAATGATGACACATAATCTTTATGTTCTTATAAAATCATCATTCACTTAAGAGGACTTGGTAAGTACCCTCTTATGATATCTAAAGTAGGTTATCATAAATTTGTTGGTAAACTGTTGTGTGATGAATAATAGGAGTGAGTGCTTTAAGCTTAAGGCTCATTCTTCCGACATTAAAGTTAGTATTCATTTATCAAAAATAGAGAATTTCTACTCATTTAGAACAGAGAGAGGACAGAATCCTTGAAGACAAAAAGAAAATTCACCAAAGACCATTACTGATTTACTGAGAGAATAAATTAATTCAAACAATTAGGATAAGACATTAATAAGGACGACCATAAAGTGGTAGATGATGGTGGTGTGGATAACTAACACACACTGAGTATTCATAATGTGTCATATACTTTTAAAAGCAAATCCCTAAATTCTCAAAACAGTCATGTGATATACAATATTATTATGATCTCCATTTTACTGAGGAGGAAAAGCAAAATTAAACATGAAACAAAAAGAAGCAAAACATCAAGTCAACCAATGTTGCACAAATTTGACAGAGCTAAACTTAAATAGTCTGTCTTCAGAATTCAGGAACCCTGAGAGTGAGATTTATTCTGAATTATCAAATTTGTAATATATTTGTCAAGCTTAAATGAAATTATAATATAGAAAATATATGTTTGGTAGAAAAAAATTTACCTATTACTTTGTTATATTTCCAATAGTTTAGCCAGAGGATGTCTTCTTAGCTTGTGGCTGGATTTATAGAAAATGTGATTATCAGGTGGAAGGTAGAGCAAAGATTGGCTGACGTCAGCCATTTCCAGTTCTAATTACCCCAGATGTTTGAACTCTCAGCAAAAGAATCCTTGTGTGAGCTGACTTTGAATGAATCACTCTTTGGGAACTCATCCTGAAAAATAGTCTCAATCATTCCTGGAGACAGGGATTGAAGCAGGTTGACATATTGCTGACATGTTCTGAATCCCCATGCCTGTCAAGGTTTTGAAAGACATAAAAAGTGGTTTTCAAATATTCAAACCTGGGCCCCGGGGAGACTCTGAGACTCACAATTTGAAAAGAAATAAATAGTGTCAAGTGTTTACTACTCAAATCTTTTCCTGAAAATTGGCATGTCATATTTACAGGAGAGGGTGGATCTTCATATGGGTTTCTAGTAATAGCAAGGAAAGAGAATTTCAGATGTGGAGCACTAAAATGCCCAGAAAGAGTGAAGGAAACTGCTGTACAGATTGCAAGTCGACACTAAAAGGTAGCTGAGAAGTGCTAAGAAAATAATCTTATTTTTATGAATTTGTCCACTTTCACATTTCTTACTACAGACGCTTTCAACCCTCAAGTTACAGGAGATATATATTTTTAAAAGAGTAAAATGTGTAGACAGTGATTCCCAAGCAATTTGCCAATGCAGGCACCTCTCTAAAACACATTTTTGCACTGCATATGATCTAGACCCGACAAAGGCATGTAGACTAAATATAAAAGGAAAGGTGCCCTGCTATTTCTGTTCCCATGCTTTGCAATAAATTCTTATTAGAAGTTTTGGGTTTTTCCTCCTAGTTTTCTTTCTACATGTTATATACCTGTACAGGTGCATATACACATATCTAGAAGGGAAATTTTGTGAATACCATTTTTAAAAAAAATTTAATGACCCATTTTAGATATCTTTTCATGTTATTCTTTTCAAAGGTAGAATGAAGTTAAGTAAAAGTCTACATAATAATTGATTCAACTAATCACATATGAAAGAGCATTTAGTTTGTATCTAATGTGTTGTTGGTGTTTTTGCTCTTAAGCATAGTGCTGTAAAAAGTTCACTTTGCACCATCATTGGGTAACTGGTTCCAAAGTTTCTTTCCTGTCATAAACAATGATAAAACTGGTCAGCGTATATCAGGCAACTCTGTTGGTGGCTTGGGCAGCAGGCAATGCAAGATGATTGTTGAAAGATGATCACTACGTGTGTTCTGACCTCGTGCCTGAGAGCACTTCCCCAATATTTTGTAGGAGGTCAAATCCCAGCAGATCAAGGAGGTCTTGCTGAACTAAGCAGTTCTAGGAAAAGAGAAGCTAATGGGAGGTACCTAGGCAGGAAAGCAGTTTCCAGAAATTTTCCTGGGTTCCCCCAAGGTCTCTGGCCATGTTCTGGGTAAACAGGAGTAAAACAGGAGGACTTCAAGAGATCTCATGAAGAGAGGCTTCTGTGTAGCTGAGTAGTAAACAGTGAAATTGGAGTTGGTTAAGTACCTGCAGAGGTGAGAGTTCTACCCTGGTTGGTGTGGGTTTTATAACTTTAGGCAGGCATCACAGATGTGTTCAAGGACTTGCAGAAATAGATAGGCAGAAAAAGCAAATAGATAGCTAAAGAATGGGAGCCATGAAACTATAAAAATACTACTGTAAATTTTAATAGATCACTCGTGACATTTTATTTCCTTTCCTCCAGTTTTGCATTACCTTCTCTCACGTTAGTTCATTTATTTAAGTGGCTTGTAATTATTTCATTTTGCTCAAGAGTCTTCTGCTACAAAGCTCCTTCTATAAGAACAACTACGTATTTCAGTGGAGCTGATAGAAATTTCAAAAGTTCCGCAGTCGTTTTTTTGTTAACTTCAGTCGCATGCTCATTCGCTTCCTGGTGTGGATTTGTCCTCATGTCTACATGTGACATTTGGTTCTGGTTTTTATCGGAGATCTAGAAAAATGAAGCCTGCTGTGATTTAAAAGGGAGTGTAGTTACACGTGTAAGAGTCTGAGGCAAGAGGAGTGAAGCAGGAAAGAACCGGAAATCAGCACAAAGATGTGCTGTCAGCCATCACTAAGTGTGACTGATGGCATCATCCTTGGAATCGTGCCTCTGAGCAGCCTTACAAATTGCCTATCAGCATCATGGCTGTGAATTTGTCTGTGGCAGGGTGAGGAAGGGGAGAGTTAGCAAGAGAAAGAATCTGTCCACAGCGTCCTGTCTTCCATGGGTCAAAGTACGACCCATGGGATTTGAACTTCCTATAATTGAAGGTTGCACCTGCATGGATGGCCACGATTCTCTAGCACCCTGTTCTTCCTGCTTAACAAGGAAGTCCTGGGGGACAGCAGGAATTGTGCAGCATGAGACATGTACTGTAGTCAGGAGGTGAGGCTCAGTTGGTCCTGTCTCAGTAGTCAGGAGATCCCAGGAGAAGTCATGGATTCTCAACTTAAGGAATCCAATTAATCATAAGGGCTGGTTTAATCAAAAGGTAGGTATATTATTCTGAGGGTTATATAAAGCAATTCTGAACTTCCTTTCCCTTTTCCCTTCACTGATAATCTTCCTCAGTGTATACATAGGTGGTTGTACATACATATTTTCTTCTTTTAAATTAATATACATTATACACATTTATAGAATTTACTTTGAAATTTCTGTACGTGCATACAGCCTGCATTAACCACATCTGATCACCCTCTTTCTACCCTTCCCCTGCCCCACAGCCTTTCCAATCCCTAGTGATAACTACTCTACTTTCAGTTCAACTTTTTTTTTTAAATTTTTCATGCATGAAATAGTATCTGTGGTGTTATTTATGGCTTTGGCTAATTTCACTTAACATAATACCTTCTACTTCCATCCATTTTGCTACAAATGACAGGATTCATTCTTCTTTGTGACTGAATAATACTCCATTGTGTATATATACCCCACATTTTCTTTATCCATTCAATTGTTGATGGGCACCTCATCTGATTTCATATCTTCATTGTTCTGAATAGTGCTGCATTAAATATGAACATGCGGGCATGGTTTTGGTATGATGACCTCATTTTCTTTGGATAAATGTGGAGGAGTGGGATACTAGATCATCTGGTAATTGTATGTTTATTTTTTTGAGTAAAACTTCCCTACTGTTCTTCATAATGTCTGTCCTAATTTACATTCCATGAACAGTACATAAGAGTTCCTTTTTCTCCACAATCTTGTTACATGGTACTTTTTTTTTTCCTGATATCCATTCAACTGGGGTAAGATGGTATATCATTGTAATTTTGGTTTGCATATCCCTGAAAGCTAATGATATTGAGCATGTTAAAGCATATTCATTGACCATTTGTTATTTTTTTCTTTCGAGAAGTGCCTACTCAGATCATTTACCCATTTTAAAAATTAGATTAGTTTTATTTTGTTAAGACTTTTGAATCTAGATATTAATACTTTCTCAGGTGAAAAGTTGGCAAAGTTGGCAAACATTCCCATTCTGTATATTTACTTTGTTTCTTTGGATGCTACTTTGCTTTTGTCCATTTTTTGCTTTGATTTCCTGTGCTTTTGGAGTCTAATCCAGAAAATCTTTGCCTGTACCCATGTTGAGTGTTTCCCTTATGTTTGCATCTGTAGTTTCCTTTTCAGGTCTTACACGTAAGTCTTTGATCTATTTTGAGTTGGTTTCTGTACAAGGGGAGAGGTCTGAAATTTCTGTCTTCTGCATGCGGATATCTAGTTTTCCCAGCACCATTTGTTGAAGACACTGTCCTTTTGCTAGAGCGTGTGTTAGAATCTTTGTCAAAAATCACTTGGCTGTAGATAGGGGGATTTATTTCTGTGATCCCTCTTCTGTTCCATTGATCTCAGAGTCTGTTTTTATGCCAGTACTATGCTGTTTTGGTGACCGACTCTGTAGTATGTCTTGAAATCAGTTATTGGGATGCGTCTAGCTTTTTAAGTTTTTGCTCAAGATTTCTTTTGCTCTTCAGGGTTATTGTGCCTGCATGTGAATTTTGGGGTTTCTTTTTTTTTTTTTTTTTTTTAGTTCTGTGAGGAACACATTTATAATTATTTTATTTTCCTGGAGGGTGGTAACAGTTTTATGCACCAGGTTTTATGCTTGATCTCCTGCAGGGGCATATCTAGCATCCCATTGTGCTTCATGTGAGAGATAATCACCTTTCTTTTAATCTCTTATCTATCTAGCTATCTATCTTCCCTACTTCCCAGAGAATGATCAAATTAGAAATATATAATGGGAAATATGTGAAAATTCAAAAATATGGACTATTATGTACATTTTGTTATTATGTTGGCTTTTATTAATGCATTAAGTTTCAAAGGAGCAAATCAATATGTTCTAACACTCCACAATTCCAGGGACCATGCCCTAGTTCATAGTTTTAGATATTATCTGTCCCAATCTCTACAGTTTAAAAAAAAAAAAAAATTCAGCTCTAACAGTCATGCCTGTATTAAGGTCATCAAAAAGAAAATACAGATATAATCTGGGCAATAATATTTATTTAAAAGCATCATGTCTTGCTTTCTATATTTGAAAGCTTTGCTACTTCCTTCATATGGTTCTCCTTGCAGAGACATCTGCCTGCTGTTTTGTGTCAGGACTGGAACACTTTCACAACTTGTGGAGGTCTTGCAGTCTGCCACACTGTGGGCTGAAAAAGTTTGATTTCTTCCTCTCATTAGCATAGACACATACCCTCTGTAAGGTTTCAAAGTGTGAATCAGCTAAATTAATATTAAAATATTTAAAATAATATTCTTGATATGGAAAATATGATGCAAAGTTTCATAATTATTTCTGTTAGCTTCTCATGTGAATGCAGCGAGTATGGCTAGGAGACGGCTGGAAAATACAGAATTGTTAACTTTGCCATAAAGTGGGGAGGCTAAAGCACAAAGTAGGAGTAGCTTAAAAGACTCTCCAATAAGAACGATAACGTGATTTTTCTCTTTAAGGTGTCGCTCCTGGCTCTCATATCACAGTTGGTTCTGTAGACACTGCAGGTCATCAGAGTTCTTTGTATATTTTTCTTCCTATTTAACCACATTGGTGCATTTGCAAAGTAGATCTAGAGAGAAGGTCCTCTGATAGTATTCTGGAACAAAAAAGTAATTGTGATTAATAAATATCAGATTATTGTGCATTATATAGATAGCTATATTTCTGAAAAGTTGGGAATTGATACTTTTTGACAGTAAAAGACTTGAAAGTCTATGGGCGACAATTAAAAAATAAGAAAATAATACTTCCTGGATGGGAGAATGTCACGAGAAGGCTTGTCAAAAAGCAAACCTAAATTAAAACTTTGAAAGAATTAGATCAGACTAAATTTTGTTTGGCTTGGTTAAATGTAGCTGGTGTTTATTTCTAAGAACATTTCAACTTTGAGATGAAGGTTTCCTTATTACTCCCTCTTCTCACTGCTCTTATGAAATATCACGTATTTTTTTTTCACTATTAAGTCTTTGCATATCCAATCCCATGAGAATGAGTGGCAGTCGTGGAGATCCATTTTTAAGATTTAGTTGTGAGACTTGAAAGAGAGAGAGAACAAACCACCAGAAATACTTAGCCTGAAAGAATGAATCAATTTAAATGAATAGAGCATTCTATGAGAAGAGGTGTCTGTACTTTTTTAAGATCTCAAAGTCGTACCTGAAGTAGAAGCAGCACCCTACCCTCTGGGAGCTTGATCAAAGTGCAGATTTGTAGCCCACCTGGACTGACATGCTCTCCAGCTAATCCCAGCCCTTACCAACATTGGAGAATCACAGCTTTACACTATTGTTTAGTATTAGAAACTGGTTGCCTGTATCTACTCTTAATATTTGCAAAGAGTAATGTCTGCACATTTATTAACCTACATGTTAATGTGGATTTCTAAGCATGGTGTATAATAGGATGTACCTTATTTTTTATCTGTCTATTTAGTTAGGTTAACTTTCCAGTAGCGCACTCACCTGGCATGCGTGCGGCCCGGGTTTGATCCTCAGCACCACATAAGAAAACAAAGATGTTGTGTCCACCAAAAACTAAAAAAAAAAATAAATAAATATTAAAAAATTCTCTCTCCTCTCTCTCTCTCTCTCTCTCTAAAAAAAAAAAAAAAGAATTCTCTTATGGAATTATCTGTTTTTACTTCTACCAGGAGAATGAGAATTCGAGTTGTTCACATTCCTGTTGACATTTATATTGTCAGATTTTCATATTTTTATTACTGTTATTATTCTTTGTACATTCCATATACACTTGATGAATAGTGAAATTGAGTAAATTTCCATAAATTTGGTCATTTAGATTTTTTTTTTTTATGAAGTGCATGAATAAGATATTTGCTTAAGTTGGATTGTAGTTGCATGGTTCTCAATTTAGGAGATTCCTATTTATATGAAACCAAATTAGAGGAATATATATATACATATATATATATATACACATATATATGTGTGTATATATATTATATATATATTACATTAATATACACACACATACACATATCCAGAAAATATATTTTTAATCTTTCTCTCTTCTTTTTCCTTTAAGTTAAATACATCGTAGAGAATTTCTCCCACCCTGTGGCCTATATTTTTGCTCCGTTATCATTGGTTCTTGATGAACTGAAATTAAAACTGAAATTTTTTAATTTAATGAATCTCCAGGAGTCAGTATCACTGTGTGTGTGTGTGTGTGTGTGTGTGTGTGTGCGTGCGTGCGTGCGCTTTTTCTGGGAATTGAACTCAAGAGCACTTAACCACTGAACCACACCTCCAGCCCTATTTTGTATTTTATTTAGAGACAGGGTCTTACTGAGTTTCTTAGGGCTTTACTTAGGGCCTTGCTGAGGTTGGTTTTGAATTTCCAATCCTCCTGCTTCAGCCTCCTTAGCCACTGGGATTTCAGCCATGCGCCACCATGCCCAGCTTCAGTATGACTTTTTAATGGTTAGAGCTTTTGCATCTCCAAAAAACTTTGGTAAACTAAGGAAGTGAAGATATTCTTCCTGCTATGATCTAACCCTTTATTGTTTTATCTTTTGCAATTTGATTATTATTCATAGGACATGATTTGTAGAGTTCAAAATAAAAACTGGCTCATCCTTTTTTCTACGATGATTTCCAATTTCAGCACCATTTATTAAAATGATTATACTTTCCTCACTCCACTGCAGAAGAATTTCATAGCAAGTCA
The DNA here is from genome assembly GCF_052094955.1 of Ictidomys tridecemlineatus. Classification (NCBI taxonomy): domain Eukaryota; kingdom Metazoa; phylum Chordata; class Mammalia; order Rodentia; family Sciuridae; genus Ictidomys; species Ictidomys tridecemlineatus. The sequence continues at coordinate 27,636,996 of NC_135480.1, read as the reverse complement.
GTTGACCTATTATTATTTTTCATTAGTTGTACATTATATATTTGTGTGCAGTATTTCATTATACTTAACCTGCTCCAGTTTCATAGATTCTTGAACACATAGCATACCATCTTTCTTGGATTTGGAAAATACTGACTACTGTATATTCAAATATAGTTTTACTTCATTCTTTTCTCTTCTTCAGATTCTCTAATCTTGAGTATAACATCATTTTCTTCTGGACATCTATATCCATATGATCTTTACACATTTAAAAAATTCCCTCCTTTTCTATATTTTGCAGTATGTAAATTATTACATTCTATTTAAATTGTCAACTAGTTTAGGCATTTTTCTAATGATGATCTGGTTTTATAATATGTACCTCCATGATTTATCTTTAGCATCATTTTAAATATATCTTTAAAATAATTTTAAAGTAGTCATTACAAGGTATCCAAATAAAACATTTAGAAAAATAAATGGAAAGCTTCTTGCATTAGCTATTACTGTGCAATATTTCTCCCCAAATTGAGTGTCATAAACTAATACTCCTTTCATAGATAGCAAAAATAAAAACATATAAATTCAATTATATCAAATTTTTGTGCATTAAAGGACCCAACAGGGTGAAAAAGCAGCTTTATTGAAAGAGGAAGTATTTGCAAATCATATACATGATAAGGAATTAATGTCCCTATAACTCAATAGCAACACGATCCAATTAAAAATAAAGCAAAGAACTTAAATAAATCTCTCTCTAAAGAAGCATATATAAATAACCAAAATCACATGAAAATAAATGTAATACCATTAATCATTGGAAAAAGCAAATCAAAACCATAGTGAGACATCACCTGATATCCAGTAAGATGGGTCATATTAAATAATCAGAAAGTTAACAAGTCTTGTTGAGGATGTAGGGAAATTGAGTCCTTGGGTGCCATTGGTGGGAACATGAAATGGTGCAGCTTCTATCAAAACAGTTGGTCAATTCCTCAAGAAATTAAAAATAGAATTACCACATGATTTTGTGATTTCACTGCCTGATGTTTATGCAAAAATGTTACAAGCAAGATCATCAAGCATTCGTTAATCCGTGCTTACAATAGCATTATTGACAATAGCTAAAAGACAAAAATTTACTCAAATGGCATGGTACTGGCTCTCTCCCAGGCTAAGGAGTTCAAGAGTGAAACAGTGTCTGCAGTGTCTTTATAGTCTAGCTTCAGAAGTGATTTCCCATCACTTTCATTCTTTCATTACTTCTATTGTTCCAACACACCAATCCTTATATATGAAAGGGTGGACTACACAAGGAGAAAAGGATCTCAGGAATTCATATTAGAGACTGGGAACTATGCAAACGCAACTCATTACTATTTATTTTCATCATATTTTGGGCTAATCCACCCTTTCAAAATATTTACAAAATATAAAATGCAGATCTGAGTCTATTAGAAGGTGCCCAAGGAAAGAGGGATTTCAGGGGTGGTCAGGATAGCTCCAAAGAATGGAATGAGCTGACAACTGTATACACCTCCATTCTTCCTGCTAGCATCTGCTGATCTGCCGCACTGGGCATGAAGGATAAGCAAGAAACAGTGATAATATTCCTGGGTTTGGGGAAGAAAATTGGTGTTCAGGATTACATGCTTTGCCAACAAGTGTCCAACATCATACCTCTAGGCACTGGGACAGAGAGTAAGATTTCTGGTTGCCCTCAGCTACACTGTGTTATCAGGACACATTCCCTTTCTTTTTTCCAATTTTCCTTCTTTCCCTCTGGCATTTGATAGACATGGTTTGAATGAATTTTTGCAGCATACTGGAAAAATATGAAAATTACTTTTGTGATCAAAAGAGGAAGTGCATTGGTTTTACAGTAAACTCAAACTTCACATAATAAAGGAGTATTACTTAATTGTTTCATTGGCCCTCTCTTACATCCTCTATTCAAAGCCTCATAAGAGGTGGAATTGAAGTGTACAAGATTAGGGTAGTTCTTGTCTGTGTAGCATCATTATTCATATCAAAGTATAATATTTGGGATTATTTTTTATCAAAGCAACAATATTGAATTGTGTGTTCAACAAATTTGGAAGCCGTATTTCATGATGTTATTTATTCTCTGTAAGTTTCAATTGAGGTAATGTTCACCTGGAAGGGCCCAGGTAACTTCAAAGAGATAACTGATTCTATTTATATAGTTACAGGTACTTGTGGTAATAGAAATATAACCCAGAGAGGTAAATAATCTTCATTTAGAATATAATTCCATGACAGTTGTGGTCTAAATTAAGCACTTTCCCCCCTTAACAAGGTTAAGTCCATACATAAATGAAAACTAGTCACAGTCTCTTTTAGTAACAATGGGAATACACATAGGTCTTTTAAGGGAAAAAAAATGAACAAGCTGTTTATTCAGTCTCCATGTGCTGAAATAAATAATATTTTATGTTACTGTATCAGGACACTGCTAGCTTTTCTGTCCTTTGCAAGTCTCATTGAGATAGCTCTTTGTTAAACTCCAAAATTATGAGCATCAAAGGAAAAGATAACGACAGAAGTTAGATTCATTGAGCTAAATGAAACACCAGATAAAAGCAAACAGGGAAATAGCATCAGGCCAGAGAATAAATAGCATATTTATTCCAGTGTGTGCCTTGAATGCCTTAGAATGGAAGCATACAAATTGAATCTCTTCTCCCTCAATTTTCCTTTGTTGACAATAGACACTGTGGACATTAAATCAGTCAAAGTGCTTGGATGGAGATAGATAGGTTAGCTGATCCTTTCCAGTGATTGACATTCTTGGGTTCCAGAGAATTGACTGATGTAGAGATGAACTAGTCTTTTGACCTTCAGGTTGTCAGACAGATAGTCATGTGTTTGCACTGGTTACAAGTTGCTGACTAAGCCTGATTCCCCCCCCCCTTAGGAACTGGGATTATATAATTAATAAAAGGGGAGAAATAAAAGCTTAAGCTGCAATAAAGCTTTTCCTGCTAATAATGACATTAATATTCTTAATGCATTTTGAAATGCACATTAGGCATGTACTTACCAAGTAAGCTATTGTGTTGTGCTATAAAATGATCTCTTTTATAAAATAAAAAGATGATATGCCAGGGATTCACTTCAGCAATGTGGAAAGAATAGAAAAGATGAAGATGCAAGTTTTAGACCCAGTTATATTACTAAGTCATCATGTGACCTTGGGGAAGGAAATCTCTTGAACTTTCTGGGTCTCATTTTCCACATTTATAAAATTAAAAGGGGGGAGGATCTGAAATCCTGTGACCTTAATTCCAAATAAGTTCTTTATTGTGTTAACTTCTGGAAGTAGGAATAATTCTCAATAGAACTACTTTATCAATATTTTATCATACAGAATTATTATTTGAGGAGATGTGATTTGATGCCTAACTTTTTCCCAAAACCTATGATATCAAACTATGTAATATTATTCAGAATGAATATTCATAATATTTTAAGATTTCTGTACTTTGTAAGCAATGGAAGATGATTCTTCATTTAAACCTTGACTATTAATTTGTATCAACAGTAAAATAATTAAAAGTAGTTTATTTTTAAATGGATTATGTCATAAGCAAGCATTTGCAAACTTTCAATTTTTATTTGTCTTATATTTTTATTATTGCATCATAGTTATACATAACAGTGGGGTTTTGGCATAATCATACATGCATGAAGTATGATCTGTTCTATTTCAGTCCCCCGTACTTCTTTTTACCCTCCATTCCTCCTATCCATTTCCACATCCTCTACTCTCCTGGTCTTCCAGCTATTTAACTATTGATTTTGTTATTGATGTACAAAAAGGTGAAATTCACTGTGGCATGCTCATATATGTACATAGAATAATTTGGTCAATTTTCAGTTTTTAAATGGGTGTGTCCTAAGCATGTATCTGTAAACTTTTCTTTATTGAAGTTTTGCTGTGAATGATTATTATTATGAAGAAACTAAGCCATGTTGACAAAGGGAGTGAAATTGTCATATGTAAAAATCTTACAGATTCTAGTAATATAGTTTTGTTTTGTAACTATATCTCTTAATCATTTTGTGATCAACAGTGCCCTCTAAAACATCTAGGAGCTTGTAATGATTCATCTTTCATTTGTGTATATAACATATAATATATGTAATTTGTACTTTGTGTGTTTTATTCCAAATGTATGGGAAATGACAAAAATAATTGAACCAGAACAAAAGTTCTGCCCAGCTTGCAAAGATTTGTATTCTTTCTCATCAAGATATCTTCATTTTCCTCTTATAAACTTACTGTTGTAGCTAAGTCTCCCTTTAACTCCTTTAATATCTCTCCTCCTCATCTCACAAATAATAAGCTCCACATAGAAGTATTATGAATTAACACTTGTGAAGTGTGTGTGTGTGTGTGTGTGTGTGTGTGTGTGTGTGTACAACTACTTTTTTTTTCATTAAGATTTTTTTTCTGGGTGTATTCCTGTAAATATTTCTACCTAATTGGTTGAGTCTATGGGTGCTGTTAACATCCTGCACTCCACAAGACATGCTTGTAGCAAAAAAATATTATTATTGCCAAATACCCTCAAATGTTGTAGAGATTTAGAAATCCTAAGTAATAAAAGTAGTTCTGTTTTATTTATTAATTAGAATTCCTACATCTATGTGGGTGAAAGCAGGTGCTGCACACTAGCTGGCTGCTCCCAAGTAAACAAACAATGCCTCTCATATGAGAAAAAATAAATATGAAAGAATCAGTGAATAATAAATACTATGTGTGTGTATGTATAAGTATGTATATATATATGCATATCTATATATACATAGTAAAAGTATATGTACATTTACATACTTAAATATGAAAGCATCCTAAAAGTTAAGTTTGGTGTACTTTTTGATTTCTAATCTTGCTTTTAGCATGAAAATTTTGCATTCCATATTTATCTTACTGTAAGTGTTTGTTTTAACTTGTCAAATATGTCGATCATGTTATCACAAATATGTGCCCTCCTAAAGCACTGTTTCATTCTTAGAAATTTTTTCCTTTGTGTAATCATCTATGTGTATTAGAAACTAGACCCTTATTAGACAAATGTTTGCTAGTCAACTACTCAACACACCTTACTTTTTTTGTACTCGGGGTGTAAAATTACTATTTAATTCAACTACCTTTAGTAAATTTGAAAAGATTACAATCATCACCATAACGCAGTTTTAGAATATTTTCACCACTCTAATAATATGATTTGCAGTTAATCCTTATGCCCTTTTCTCTGCAAGCCCTACACAACTAGTAATATAATTTATGTTCCTATGGATTTCTATTTTTCAGACATTTCCCATAAATAGAACCTACGTTATGTGGACTTTTGTGCCTGGCTAATTTCTTAAACATACTGTACTTGCTTTTCTCAGGAAACTACAGAAACCTTCTCTTATGATTATAGTATGAGGTTTTGATGAAAAGTGTTAAATTTTAGGGAGAAGTTTTTAAATTTGTAAGGAAATCACCTAGTAGTATTTGGAATCCACTTGTTGGAAGAATAATCCACTTGTTAGGAGAACAACTGTGTTCTTGTTTTATAGATCAGTTTTCTAGAAAATAAAAAGCAATATTTTCATTGTTGACTTATTCAAAGTTCCATTCACCTAACCTCATTGTTTACCAATGCTCAATTCTTACATCCATATTTTATGTCCATGCTCTTAAGTGAAGAAGCATTTTCAATATATTTCATATTTTATTTCAATGTTTCAAAAAAAGTGTTCACACTAAGGATGCTTCAGAAAATATTAAGCATTTTTGAAGTTACATAGAGGAAAAAACATGAAAGTCAGCACATTTTAATGACAATTGTATCACATTTGGAGATATGCATATTTTCCTAATAGAGAAGATAAACATTGTTTCATTTTATGTTATTCTATCAAGACTATTATTGGTATTTTACTCCTGGATTAAAACAAAGAAATATCAAAGCAAAACTGAAATACAGTGAACACAAAGGTCATATAAAAATCTCATGTAGAATTTGAGATCTTCTATTTAATTCTTACCTACCATAAGAATATATTTTAGGGTACCAGAAAATTGAATATCAATATTTTTTTACCTTTAGGGACTTTTAGAGGAGTTCTAAAATCAGTTGCAAAACTCCTCCTATTTTTAATTATTCTTAACACAAGGAATAAAGAATATTGGTTTGCTATTGAGTGCATTGAATCACAGAAAGTTTTAAGGAAGTTAAACATTTGGGACATTGTATAATGTTCTGCTAACTGATACTTTCTAGGTACTTTTTATCAATGTACAATGTATATAAAGCAAAATGTAAAAATCTTTTTTTCTTTCATCTTTACTATTTTTAGATATGTATGTCAGTAGAAAGTATTTTGACATAACATGCATACATGAAGTATAACTTATTCTAAGTAGGATTCTATTCTTGTAGTTGTACATGATGTGGAGTTTCACTGGTCATGTATTCATATACAAACATAGGAAAGTTATGTCCAATTCATTCTACTGTCTTTCCTATTCCCATCCCTAAGCAAAACATTGTAAGATAGTGGGTATTCAATAAATTCTTGTTCTTGGTTAAGACACAAAATCCAATTTGAGAGTTTTTCCAAAGGATAGAATCTCAGGCTTTTCCTGTCATTCTACATACAAGTAGTCTAAGGGAACATGTTTGGAGTGAGACTGAGCATCTGTATTTTGAAAACATCCTGACTAATTTTGGCTCTAAAACCCCTACAAAAATATTGTTGCTATGGCTTTATGTGGTTCATGAAGAACTTAGTACCTTACTTGTTTGTATGCAAATAATTG